>NC_068358.1:128563656-128791156 GCF_020536995.1 Dreissena polymorpha
GTTATGCGGGGCTCTTGTTTTATAATGGGTATCATTAAATATGGAAACAGGTATAATTAATATTTTCATGAGCACTCACCAGTTACTATATGATCAAATAGTCACTGCAAATTACAATGTACATGATGTTGAACAATTCCTGCTCCAAAGCAAAGTGAAAACAGCCAACAGCCTGCAAAAAACTAGCAATATGTTCAGTTTTATGTTGTTTGCTGCTCATCAGTATCTTAGGGTAGGAAATGAAGCCTTTAAAACTTAATCTAGCAAGAAAGGTCTCAAATTTAATTAGATTTCTAAGGAACCACAAATGCGTCATTTTCGTATCCGAGTGCTTACGGGTTAACATCTTTCGAGATAGAACAGCAGAGTGTGTTCAGAATTATTGTAAAAACAGTTGTTCTTTTTCAGGAAACCTGTGAAGCCACACGGTCACCCTGATGTGTGTTGTTTACCCTCTGATGTCAGATGTGGGAATTAAATGAAACTTTTTGGGAAGCTTCACTACCAACAGGATATGTGCATATTATGAGCCGGTTATGGTCGGATGATTTTTCACAGAGTTATGACCCTTTGAAATTTTCCATTAACTGTACATATAGTGCAATTCTTGTCCAGGCTTTTTCTCAGCAACTAATGAACGGAATTCAATTAAACTTTATGGGAAGCTTAACTACCTTGAGGAGATGCGCATGTTATTTGTGGGTTCTGGTTAGATGATTTATTTAGAGAGTTATGGCCCTTTTAAATTTTTAAGTTGCTAAACCATCCATCGTATTATTTTGTCCAAATTTATGCCCCTCAAGACGTTTCCTTTTATCTGAATATATAGCGCAATATTGTGACAAAAAAAAACTTTGGGGAGCATCACCCGTCTCCGACGGTTTCTTGTGTAAATAAACTTCCATAAAACGGAATACCAGTTAATGTTTGTGACTGTGTTGTCTGTATTTGTAACAAGTTTGCAATTATTTATTAAATTCATCCTTAATGTTTTAGTAATTTGTTTAGTTACTAGTATCTGATTTTTAGCTTGGCTGTTTTCGGAGAAAACCCGAGTTATTGTCATAGCCAGCTCACCATCCACCGTAGGCGTCGTGCTAAAACCTTAACATATGCTCTAAAGTCAAAGTGCTTCCCCTCAACTTTGAAACTTCATGTGTAGATGCACCAGGATGAGTTCGACACGCCACACCCATTTTTGGGTCACTAGGTCAAAGGACAAGGTCACTGTGACCTCTTAAAAAAAAATTCTGACAAGCTTTCGCAGCCGAGTGTGGCACCCGTTATGCAGTGCTCTTGTTAGTGTTAAAATTCTTGCCCTGCTATTTGATATTACGTGTATTGTTTTTCCTGTTGATTTTACAGTAATAAAAATTTCATAATAAATGTATTAGTCACTTTCAATTTCACTTAGAAAATTATTCACACTGATCATTTATTTAAGGGCACGTTAGCTTAGTTGGTAGAGCACTGGACTAAAAATCTGAAAATCATCTTTATAACACAAAAAAATATGAACATAAGAATTGTACACTTCATTATAAAATGAGGCATTTGTGGAAGATTTTATGGAAAAAAAAACAATTAACCGCAGTGTTCCACAGTGGGTCAATATATTTAGATCGCAGCTGCTGCAGAGAACAAGGCACAGCTGTTGGGGGTACTTGAACCCCAGTGGCCGGAGGAACCTGGACTTCAGCAGTTGGAGAGACCTTGACCGAATATGGTGGTGGGACCAGTAGTCCAGTACAGCAGCCATTTGGGAACACGACCGCAACCGCTAGGGTGACCTGGATGGCAGCCAGTGCCTAGACCTGATCTTGGCGGGTGGAGGGACCTGGAAAGCAGCAGGAGAGACTGGAAAAGCAGGGGCTGGAGTGACATCTACCACTGATGTTGCTTGTGTCCTTCTCTTCTTGAGGATCTTGAATGCGTATTGATCTGCAAAAGATAAACATGATATCACACACTATCAAAAGGGCGAGGCATTCTTCATACTTGTTAAATTGTAAGGTTTTTGTTTCACTTAACTGTGAAATATTGCTGTAATGGTAATCTTGTTGCGTAATAATTAAAAATTTAAATCAATGTAAGTTTGTTTGCTTGTTGTTTTTGTTTGTTTATTTTTGCAATTTTAATCCTGTGATCACATGTGACTAAACTCTTATCATCAAAGAAATAGCGTTTTGTAGGCAATACGGTTTGAAAATGAACTAAGATGCGTGGTCTCATTTGGCTGTCTGGACTGGCTGGAAGTGTGATGCCTTTTAAATGCAATAACCTGTATAGTTTTACCTCTCAACAAATCCAGCTGTTCTTAGTCAAGCACAGCCCACTCTCCTGCTCCACTCTAGTTGGCCAACTCTTGAAGGGTAAAAACCGGGTGTTTAAGTCCATACATCAGTCGGGTGCTGACCATCAGTCAGTATCCCACTGTTTCTTCCTTTTTTAGCAGGTGATAATGCACATTCTTTCCTTGGGGCAAGAGTTTTACCTTTAAAATCAAAATATAAAAGTTCTAATTAAATATGAGGGAAAGAAATCCATTCAGTAATGACCAGACTTAGCTATAAACAAAATTTAAGATGACAATAACCATAAAACACAGCCATAATAATTCACTGTACACAACATTTACACTTTTTAATTTGTATATTTATCTATTTTTGTTTCAATTGGTGTTATTTCTCCTTATAATTACAATGCATTTACTTATCCATATACCAGAGACAATACATAAATATGATAATGATCATAATTAATTCAATGAACTTAATTAAAAAAGGGATGCAGAAATGAAAATACAAACCTGTTACAACTGTTCTTCAGTATCCAGCCACTTTGAACCTCCTTTGATTTACTACATTGTAGTAAATACACATTGTTTTCATCACACAATACTTCATGCTGACAGTATTTCAAGACATTTGACACTACAAGTACAATTTAAAATCTTAATTTGCTAAATTATGTCTTAAAATGTAGCTCATTATCAGTTGCTGACACCTGCTTGTTTAAACAAATTTACTTCCTGTGCCCTAAACCAATCAAAAGTGGCTTGTTTTCAAAACAAAAACTATCAACCAATCAAAAGTATGCAGATGATATGCACCCGTTTGTTAGGCATTGCTGCATCACTGATAAGAGATTAGTGTTTATGATGCATATTTGATTTAATTGGGGGGGGGGGGGAGCTGATCTCTTATCTGCTGTGTCAGCTTGAGATATAATTTCTACTGATAAGGCAAATTTCAACACAAAAATATTTATGGAATAATACACATCACTGATAACAATTCTTCTCTTTGTGACCTTAAATTGAATATCATTACTGAGAAATGACAATCTGTTCATTGTTTATGAAATCACAAATTACAATACATGCACAAAACCCTTAGCATATTATATTTAATTGTGAATATTTCAATTTAACATACTGAATTGTGTTAGAAAATTATAATTCTATTATAAATATTATTTTAATTGCCTTTAAAAAAAATGTGTCAAGTAGTCAATGTGGTAGATATTAATTTTCTTTGGCTTAAATATCAATATAAGAAAGTTGAGAAAATATGAAGCCAGAAGCCCACATAATATTTTTGACACGTTCAATATTTTTAATTAGTGACCCACAGCCTGATTTAGTTGAACTTGTGCTTTTTAAAGCTGTTAAACATTGTTGTTAAAATATTTATTATGAAAAGTATTATTTTCTTGATGTTTTCAAATAATCAATAACCATTTGATAATGTCATACATAACACTTGTATTTGTGTTGTTTTTGTAAATACTACTAATATATAATGTTGATGTGAATAAAGTTGTTGAAACGTATGAACTGGATGTTGTGTTAGTAAATCTTAAAGTTTCTCTAATAAAACTGGATGTTGTGTTAGTTAATCTTAAAGTTTCTTTAATAATGACACTTTTGTTTTCATTCACTATACATTCTTTCTTTTTGTTCCGACTTGTAATTAACTTTCACTGATTGAACTGAAGTATGGACAAAAATCTAATTTAAAAGAATGATGTTCCATTCATAAGCTTCAGAGGTTGTAAGTGTGCTGAAAATTTTGATTTATTCCCTTAAGATAGAAAAAAATACTTGTTTTCTTGGTTAAATTTTAAGATAAACAAAATATTTCTTTTAAAAGATAAGTACATTTGTTTCTCAAGTATAAAATCAGATCCAGAAAAGATACACTTATTAATACACTTAAATACACTTAAATTGAAAAGACGCACCGTCTTGGAAAAGATATAGTTAAAAATACACTTCCATTGAAAAGACGCACTCAATCATGAAAAAGTACAGAAAAAATACACATGGCAATTCAAAAGATTATGAAAAAACGCGCTCTTATTTCGAAAATTCACTTTAATGCACTTAAGTGTACTTTTAAAACGAAAGACGCAGAAAAAATACACTTTTTTGGAGAAAGCGCAGAATAAATGACCTTATTAAAGTGTATTTTGTTAAAAAGCGTATTTTTTTTTTCGAGAAGGGTGTTCATGCAATCCTTATTATGGCCATTATCCCTTGTATTCTGATTTAAATAGGGCAGTTTACAGTTATGGGTATATATATATGTGCAGTTAGAATCGATACACCAGCTTATACAGGGAAGTGTGACTTGTTATACAAAAAGGCATATGATGATTTAAATACTGTTGTAAACCATAAACAACTAAACAAATAAAAGAAAAGGCATATATACAAGAGTGAAATTTAAAAATTGTCATAATTGTCCATAAAATCTGTCCAGCTTTCCATGTTGTACTGATTGTTGTTACTTGAAGAATAGTAAGAGGCTTAACATGAATTGATAGTCATTGATGATAATAATTAGTAAAACCATTGCTTCTTTTTTATCTCCACTGGCCAGAGGCCAGCGGAGCTTATGTCATGGCCCTGTATCCGTCGTGTGTGCGTCAGTGCGTTAACTTATTCTTTAAACATCTCCTTAACTACAAGTCCAATTATGATAAAACTTCTCACAAATGTTGCTGGGGTGAACCTCTTTCAAATTTGTTCAAATTATGCCCCTGGGGTCAATAAATTGAACATGTGCTTATATAAAGCCTATAATTTTGTGCAAACTTTAAAAATCGTTTTGTCCATAACCATTGGGCATAGTGCTACCATATTTGGAATGTAGTGACATTTAATAGTTCTCAACTTTGTTTGTTCAAATTATCATTATGCCCCTGGGGTCAAATTTGACCCTGCCCCGGGGGTCACAAAAATGAACATATGCTTATATAAAGCCTATTTTGTGCAAACTTAAAAAATCTTCTTGTCCATAACCGTACGGCCTAGGGCTACCAAATTTGGTATGTATTGACATCTAATAGTTCTCTACTTAGTTTGTTCAAATTATGCCCCTGGGATCAAATTTGACCCAGCCCCAGGGTCAATAAAATGAACATATGCTTAAATAAGGCCTATTTTGTCACAAAAATGAACATATATGCTTATATATACACTGTAACCTATTTTGTGCAAACTTTAAAAATCTTCATGTCCATAACCGTAGGGCCTAGGGCCACGAAATTCGGTATGCAGTGACATCTAATAGTTCTAAAACTTAGTTTGTTCAAATTATGCCCCTGGGGTCAAATTTTACCCTGCCCCGGTGGTCACAAAAATGAACATATGCTTAAATAAGGCCTATTTTGTGCAAATTTTAAAAATCGTCTTGTTCATAATTATGGAGCCTAAGGCTACTAAATTTGGTATGGAGTGACATATAATAGTTCTCTACTTAGTTTGTTCAAATTATGCCCCTGGGGTCAAATTTGACCCTTCCCCGGGGGTTAATAAATTGAACATATGCTTGTATAAAGCCTATTTTGTGCAAACTTTAAAAATCTTCCTGTCCATAACCATTGGGCCTAGGGCTACCAAATTTGGTATGTAGTGACATCTTATAGTTCTCTACCAAGTTTGTTCAAATTATGCCCCTGGGGCCAAATTTATCCCCAGAAGGCTCCCATTAAAAAGTTGTTCACGAAAATTTCATTCGTCAAAAAACATGGCCACAGGAAGTCGTTGAACTTTGCATGTTTATGCGTTTTTGCTATTTATTCATTATGGGATGAATAAACTATTTTCTTTTCAAACTAAAGGTTTATCAAAATGCACTTGGAATAACTTTTTAATTATAAGAGATAAATGCTTACCGTACATGTCGAGCGTGAAAGGTAGACCAACATATTAACTATCCATAAATGTTAACCCTTTACCAAACGACACATTTTGGACTGCCCCAAATTGAAAGAGATTGCAGACGAGAAATAATATTGTAAAGGACTATTTTTAAATTGACTGGGTGGGGTAGAAATCATTGTAATAAAAGGAGAAATTGCTCATCATGAGCAATTTCTCCTTTTTGAAACCGGAAGTCCTGTTTTCAAAACGAGTTATGGTCTATTGGAAGGTCGAGAATGGCAATTGGTACTTAATCATCCCATATCTACATGTACAAAGAAATTAAATTTGTAAGCTGTTTTTGCCGTTAATATGATAACCCATCAGTTCAAAAGCATGATCGAAAATATTTTTGCATATGCGCGGACCAGACTAAGACGCTGTTTACATAATTAGTTCCAAGGTCACAACAACAACAACAATATAAAGACGTGAAACTCCAGCTGCTGGAGCATTATTGAATTTTCATTAAAAACAATTAGTTGGTCCTTTATTTAAGGCAAGTGACCGATTGCCCAAACAGTACAAAACAGCACAATACAGCACAATACAAACCAACATAAACACAAAATATGAATAAAGCTGGGGTCACCGCCTTGGAACGGTCAATGCAAAGCATTGGGGGTTTAAACCTGGTTATAGAGCGCTCAACCTCACACTTGGCCCAGCAATATTCATAATACATTTAAGTGTAAATAAAATTTAACGTCATAGCATTGTAACTCAAATTAAACAATAATAAAAGGGAATTAAAACGCATTCAATTTAATTACTATTTAATTACTCAATTGCATTGAAGATACAAGAGTAACAGAATTACAACTTTTTGACGAACGATCAAATAAAACTATTAACAATTGTCAACTACATTCCTTCTTTATAGAAAAGATTTGAGAATGTAGAATCATAGAGTTAATATCTCAGATAATCATCGCGCAAATACAGGAAGAAGCAGCAATAATGGGTGTAAAAATTCCATATTACATAGCTTGGTTGTTTATGTGACTGCTAAACAAATTAAAAATAATTAAATCAAACAAGAAACGCCTATCAGAGAGAAAATATAAATAAAATGGAACATTATAAACCCAATGACCTATGCATGTAGATTACAACTGGGAAAGTCGGTCGTATGACGTCACAAAAATCCATAATGACATAATGACGTGAACAAATTTCAAGGGCAGTACTAAATAAAAATATTAATGGGGCTGTGCTACTAATAAAACAAGTTTACGTGATTTAATATTAAGAAGCAAATGAATACAAATGGTAATTCCATTAAAGCGACATTATTGGAATCAAACAGTATATAGGTGTTTTGACAACTGAAGACAGAAATGATTTGATGTACGATTTGAGTCCAAATGTAGTTTACATGCAGATTTGTTCATACGACACAATGACACAATTTTATTCAACAGTGAAAAATGCCTATAATGTAGTATTCATGCAGATTTGTTCATACGACACAATGACACAATTTTATTCAACAGTGAAAAATGCCTATAATATCACTAATGATTCCAAATTTTAAGGGAAGAAAGATATAGTGAATCGAAAACCATCAAACACGTGTTTTTAAGTACATAAGCATCGTATCCTTTTGATAAAAACAAGTTAATTAAATTGAAAAGTTTAATATTAACATTTTTTTAAACATGTTTTAATTTGCGGACACGCTTCAAAACATCTCCATAAAATGATGGATGGGAGATTCCATTATTTAAATGCCATTTTAAAGAAACATTATATTTTGAAATTAAATCACCATACTTAGAGTAAAATCTAGCAAATTTATTTCTTAGGTTATGATACAAAAAGCCTTGTTTTAGCAATTTTTTAGTTAATATTAGATTACGATCATTAAAATCTTTAATACACGAACATGCTCTGGCATATCGTACCAACTGCGAAATGTAAATACCATAGGAAGGTCCTTTAGGGATGTTGCCATCTAGAAACGGAAAATTCACAATTTCAAAGTTAAAATCGTCCCGTTTGTCGTATAAACTAGTTTTGATCAAATTATTATTAATAGTTAAATGTAAGTCTAAATACGCAGCGTCTGTATTGGATATACACGATCTATTTAAGACTAGTTCTTTTGGGTGGATTTTGTGAATATATTGTTCAAATAATGGATTATCTAAATTAAGTATGTCATCAATGTACCTACTAGTAAGGTTAAAACAATTAATCAAATCTACTTGTTTAGTTTTAGATAATTCTAACATAAATTCGCTTTCATAACAATATAAAAAAGGTCAGCTATAAGTGGCGCACAATTAGTACCCATAGGAACGCCAATAATTTGTTTAAATATTTTACCATTAAATTCAACAAACAAGTTATCCAAAAGAAAAGTAAGTGCTGCACAAAAGTCAAGACCAGTCCAAATGATGTAATTATCTAATATCTGATTAGTAAAAAAAGCTGTTTTAGTGTTTAAAGCTAGATACAAACATTTCTCTCTAGCAAAAGTTTTTTCAATCAAAGAAACAAGTTTGGATTTTATTAAAGCGTGAGGAAGCGTTGTATAAAGTGTCGAAAAATCATAAGTACTTACCTGTGACACCTTATATTTTTTATTTTCAATTTTATCAATAACTTCTAAGGTGTTTTTTATTGACCAAAATAGGTTAATATTACTATTTTCATAAACTTTATTACAAAATTTAGCTATATGATATCTAATAGCACTCAATGCAGATGTAAGGTACACTGATAATTGTTTGGTGGTACAAGACACTGAATTAGCGATAAAACGACTTTTATATGGCGTCTTATGTAATTTAGGTATCCAGTAAAGTGATGGCAATTTCTTGTCAGTAATATTGACTATTACATTTAACTTTATGCATTGGGCAATATGGTCGGTAATAATTTCATTAGGTTGCTTATTGTACTCACAATATGATGTAGTTTGTGAAAGTTCTTGTGAAATAGTTTGAACATAAAACACTCGTCATATTATGATAACATTATTAGCAGCCTTATCAGCAGGAACTAAGACGAATGTAGATTTTAAGTCTTCAAGCAATTTACAGAGATTTTGTTTATTAAATTTAGGTGAATGTGGTAGGGCCAAAGGATGTGTATCATAAAAACATATTTTATTCATGGCCATACTAAATATTTTTGTTTTCCAATCATTGAGTGCAGTAATTTCAGCATTTTCCTTCCTGCACCATTTAGTGCAATAATCATGTAAGGATGTTACGATATTCTTAATGCAGTCATCAAAATCAACAGGAATAGGCAGTCTGTACTTAGGGCCTCTGCGTAGCAAATTTCTAAGGTTTTTATTTTGAATGAAATTAAGGTCCCCAGTAATAACATGTCCAACAGGACCATATATATATTTAGAACTAGTACAGTCACATAATGTAGGGCAATTTCTTATTACATTTATATCTGTGGAAATAGAATTATAATTAAAAACGATACTTCTTACAGGTTTACTATATTTGTAGCAAATAAGTGGTGATTCAGTATTGCGGAAATAAGGGGGAATCAACCGACGTACATTTTTATCATTGAATATTTTAGGAAGGTCAATTAAATCAAGACCTTTGTTACAAAACTCAATTTTGATACGATTTCTAGTTTTGTTAAGTACATTTTCAATAAAAGGTTTAAGATAGTAGTCAGTGAAAGATTCAATAATATAAGCACATTCATATAGAGGGTCAGATTTAAGTAAAATAAGTTTACATTCCTTATCAATATGCGCCAACGAAGAAACAGAAAGAGAGCAAAGTGCACTTAGTAATTTATGTTTACCCCCATTTTGTAATACTGTGTAGCAATCATTTAAAGAAAGCAGACGTTTAAATTTACGCCTTAAGTTACCATTTTTCCTAATGCCATGTGAACGTTTATTTCTTAGACGTTTACTAAACAGAGAAAATGAATTAATCGATTTATTTTTAGAAATTGTTCCAACATTTAGAATATTATCATTTAATCCAAGTGGGTAAGCTGATTGCAAACGTTTAATTCATTCAAATTCTGACATGCACCTTGCTTTTAATTGGCACTGACTTGAAGTACTATTATTAAAAATAAGTTGCTCCACAGGTTGAATTGAAATATTTGTTACGCTATGACCTGTTTTATTAAAGTGCTGGTAAATGAAGTTATAAAATTTATTGTTATTTTTAATTTTTAAAAAATGTTCCCTAAAACGTGTTTTAAGTGATCTACCCGTCTGCCCAACGTATTGCGCACCACAACAGGGTACATTTCAAGTAATAACATAAACCACATGCATAGAATTTCATGAGACATCGGATTTAATATTAACTGAAAATTTGCGGTTATTAACCGATGAAAGAATAAAAGAGGACATATTTAAAAACTTGCAACATAAACACTTCCTGGAGTTGCACTTATTTATTGTAGGATACCGATTACACGGAGCTAAATTACGCTGCGAACTAGAACCCAGCCGCATTGTACCTCCAATGAAAGATGTTCGAAGTAAACTTAATTTGACTGTAGGTTTAGAAAAAAGTAATTGTCTATAATTTAACGGCAAATGAATACTACGTGTAATCGGAATTCTCAATGGTGAGAGAACAACTTTCGGGTTTTTTGTAATCAATCTGTCCATAGGTTATTTATTTGGCGAAACCACCAATCTTATAATCACATTAATACACATTGCCAAGTGAACATACATAAAAGAGTAAGAGGCAGCTTGTCAGATAATGGTCTGTAAAAATTCAGTATAACCTGCAGAACTCTCAATTGATGAACATACACGTTTACTTTATAAGTACAGAGAATGTATAAGAATCTAAGTATAAGAAAGGTCTTAAACAAGGTTTCTTAAAAAATAATAAAAACACAATACCGCTACCAGCCTCTGAAGGCTGAAAATATAACAACATCGAAGATATGTACGGGGATACACGCTACTGCATCCACGCAGCACACTCAAACTGTTGTGCAATGCAATATAAAGCAGTGAAACTCCAGCAAGCCTACATGCATGTATGGTAAAGTCTTTTTTATGTCCGTTTGTAGACATTATCTTTACTTTTTGAAGCATTGGAGATGTTTATCAATAAAAAAATCTATCAATACATGTAAGCATATGCACAACTATTTTTTTTTTAAATCAATGTTTATACAGACCATCGGAAATTGGGTCACGAAGCTGTGGGAAAAAATGTCAATTTTGTTGTTTTCTTCTGATTTTCTTGTAAACATGAGATAAAACCCTGTAATTTAGTGACATTTTAGATCAGATGGTGACTGCTTACAAAGGAATTGAAGTATGAACATGTGTTATGCATGTTTTTCTTATAAACTGAAAAAAGTCGGGTTTTATTTAAATATGTCGAAAAGGACTATATATCCGGATAAAAATATTTCGGATGACAGGTTAATTTCATGTCTTTTTTGTAGTGTTTAAACCAGTTTAAATATATCTTATTGATTTTACTTTTTTTTATCTTATTAATGGAAATCTGGTAGGTACAATTTTCTTGGATTTAAAAAAAGCATTTGATCTTGTGGACCATAGGGTTCTTTTATACAAATTAAAACTTTATCATTTTAATGATAGGTCATGCGACCTATTTTCTTCATATCTCCGCAATCGATTTCAGTATATCAAAGCAGAAAGCACTACCTCTACTTGTAAAAGCATCATTGCTGGTGTTCCCCAAGGATCTATTTTAGGACCTCTTCTATTTCTTATTTACGTCAATGATCTTTCGCTAGATCTTACATGTGATTCTGCAATGTATGCTGATGATACAACATTGCACACTGTGGGAACAAATATTCAAACACTTCAAAATAATCTACAAACAAATCTTTCAATTGTAAATGATTGGTACCAAACTAACAACATGATTCTTAATCCACTAAAAACTACTTGTATGGTATTAGGGTCGAAACGGAAAGCTTAAAACTTAACAAATCTAAAACTTAAAATTTCAGATACGGTGATCAAAACAGTAAATTGTCAAAAACTTCTTGGCCTTTATATTGACAATACTCTATCTTGGAAACTACACATTAACAGCGTTTGTTCAAAATGTCATCACCAATGTTTCTTTTGCAAAAATTAAAACCATATTTAACCCTTGAAATGCGTAAGCTCATCTATAATGGTTATATTTCACCTATATCCGACTACGCATGCGTTACTTGGAGTTCAGCGGCAAAAACGGAAATAAATAGAATAATCAAAATACAAAAGCGTTGTGGTGCACATATTTTAAATAAAAAGTACAACACTAATTCAAAAACACTATTTAAACATCTAAAATGGTTGACTTTCGAACAGCGTTATCACTATTTCACGTCAGTTATTGTATTTAAAGCATTTCACAATCAAACCCCAACATACATACGTGACCTTTTGACACCTTCACAAAATAATCACTATAACTTGTGATCTTGCGAAAAGGGGGATTTAAAGCTAGTGCGAATACCCAAAACAAACCATTTCAAACAATCGTTTGAATTTTCTAGCAAAAAATTGGAATTCGTTACCCCAATCTATACGTCAAACAAACAATTTTTAATTACATTTAAGGTTCATGTAGAGGCTTCAATTTGAAGAATGTGGGACCCCTAGCATTGAACTCAAATTTGACTAAAGGAAGAGTGCCACATTGAAAATGTATACATATATTCTTTAAAGGATGTTTTTCCTTCAAACTGCTACCAATTCTGTACATCAACGTATCATAACATCCACAAAATCAATCAAAATACAAAGCGATTTTAACACTAAAATATACATTATTTTCAAAAATCTGAATCATGTTTATTCCACGTATTTCGGCGGAAAATTATATAACTGGTGATTAATATCGACATTGACGAGGGCAAGTTACGCTTAAATAGTAAAAAAAGTTAACATATCTAGAAATATCAAAACTCGAACACACGTCATTTCATCACCATGGGGGCAGCCATTTTTTAATTAATAAAATAGAAATAAACATGCTTAAAACTCACTCATCGCCTTATTGACATTCCAAACGGTTGACGATGACAAATGCATTGGATTGTACTCTTTCCGTTTATGTTTGCAAACTGCACGATCAGACCTCATAAACACTTAAAAGAATAACTATGTAAGAAGCATTTCACCAATGTTTACAATCGTTGTCGAATCACATTACTTATATAATTGCGCATAAAATAGTACGCTTACAGACTGACAGAAAGATCGATACGTAACTCCGTTCAATTCATCACGGTATACTATTAGAATGATCATATATAATAATACATCGCTTTAACAATCTAAAAGTAGAAATTATTCTTTTAAACGGAGTTTTTAATAACGAAAGTGAAAACAACGGAAGTTGGATGGATATTCTGTGAGATTCACTTCGGCTCCAGAAAAACAATACAAATAAACTAAAAAAGACGTGTGGGGGACAATTTTCAGCTGGAAAATATTTGAAATAGGGTAAGTGATGATATCTCTGCGTGGTCATTTCTGTTTTTTAGTGCGATCTCTTGCTGATTAATGTTAATAGTTGTTTTATTAGTTGCCATCCAACTGTCAAAATAAGATATGTGTTTTCTCAGGTATGTGTATACACATACCCGGTTTTCTCACCACTGCACGTGGTTTCGACCGATTTGTTTTGCACGTTTTCTACGGAGCACAGCGATGGCCACGCTTTCAAAATGGGTAGAAGGAATCGAAATATAAAATCAATCGGTTTGCCAATTTGTTTATATTCCTTTACAATTTTATATGTCGTCTGCAATCTATTTCAATTTCAGATGGTTTAAAATTTGCAATTTGGTTGTGAGGTAAATAAAAAAATTGTTAAGCCTTTGAAATAGAATTGTGACTCTTATTATCCACCATACCTGGATTTTTCAAAAGTACTTACGTTTTAGTTATTTTTAGAACTTTGTTTAGGAAATTTATCCAAAAAAGGCAGTTGAATAAAAACTCATTTGTTGTTTTATGACAATAATTTTCTGTGAAATGTTGCTAACTTGACCTTGTATATGTATATAGCTTTGTATTTATTCAACTTAAGGTAGTGCATATCCTTCCTAACTTTAGATTGAGATTTTGTAAATTAGTGTAAAAATGTATTGGTTTTAAACCAAAATATGAATAAAGCACACAAATATTGAATGTCAAAAATGTGTTTATGTTATTCTATCCGTCTTAAGCTTTAAAATGATATATAGTTTGACCATATTGTACCACATTGAATGAAGAAAAACCAAAGCGAAGTTTTAATGAATTTTATCCCCCTCATGAACCTTAAGAAAAAATTAAAAGCTTATCTTTCTTCCACACTTTATGAAATGAATTGAACATGCTTCATGTTGTTTTAGTAAATAACATTAGTTTAATGTTTGAATACTGTTCTAGCATAAATGGTTATTGTAGTTTTATTTCTGTCATTTGTTTTTAATTATAATATATATCATCATAAGTGTGCATGCATATATGATTCTTTATGTTTTGTTCTTATTGCTCAAGATGAAATATGATGTATTTGTTGTAAATTGTATATTGTTAGAAGACCTTGTTGAAAATAAGAAATGAATTATATAAGTTGCATATTATGTAATTTCATCTGATGTATTTCTTAACAATATAAAGAAGTGAAACTCCAGCTGCTGGAGCAGTATTGAATTTCCATTAAAACAATTAGTTGGTCCTTTATTTAAGGCAAGTGACCGATTGCCCAAACAGTACAAAACAGCACAATACAGCACAATACAAACCAACATAAACACAAAATATGAATAAAGCTGGAGTCACCGCCTTGGAACGGTCAATGCAAAGCATTGGGGGTTTAAACCTGGTTATAGAGCGCTCAACCTCACACTTGGCCCAGCAATATTCATAATACATTTAAGTGTAAATAAAATTTAACGTCATAGCATTGTTACTCAAATTAAACAATAATAAAAGGGAATTAAAACGCATTCAATTTTATTACTATTTAATAACTCAATTGCATTGAAGATACAAGAGTAACATAATTACTTGGTTGTTTATGTGACTGCTAAACAAATTAAAAATAATTAAATCAAACAAGAAACGCCTATCAGAGAGAAAATATAAATAAAATGGAACGTTATAAACCCAATGACCTATGCATGTAGATTACAACTGGGAAAGTCGGTCGTATGACGTCATAAAGTCTATCTTCTTTAAATAAAGATTTTATTATTATTATATTATTATTATAAAAACACAGCTTCCATGAACCTAATTATTTCAAGAAAAGTCAATATATGATACTTCATGGTAAACTCAAACTTTGTATCCAAGAGAACTGAAAAAAGTCGGGTTTTAATTAAATATGTTGAAAGTGACCATATATCCGGATAAAAATATTTCGGATGACATGTTAATTTCATGTCTTTTTTGTAGTGTTTAAACCAGTATAATAATATCTTATTGATTTTAAAAACACAAATTCCATGAACATAATTATTTCAAGAAAAGTCAATATATGATACTGCATGGTAAACTCAAACTTTGTAATCAAGAGAAGGTGTTGGAATTAATGAAGTGCAATGTTCTTAACTATCGTATATGCTGCTTTTTAATTACTAATGATTCGTTGTTCCATTATGACCATTTCTTTTGGAGAGATAAATGTACCTACTTTATAAGCAAAGGACCTGTGCGACAATTCCCGGGCTTTTTTATCCCCGCCAAAGGCGGAGGGATATTGTTTCGGCGTTGTTCGTCCGTTTGGCACTTTTGTGTCCGGAGCTATATCTTGGAAGTGTGTTTGCCGATTTCATAGAAACTTGGTATGAGTATATTTATTATCCCCCGCCAGAGGCGGAGGGATATTGTTTTGGCGTTGTCCGTCCGTCCGTCCGGCTGTCCGTCCGTCCGTCCGGCACTTTTGTGTCCGGAGCCATATCTTGGAAGTTCTTTGGCGGATTTCATTTAAACTTGGTATGAGTATATATATGCATAAGAGGATGATGCACGCAAAATGGCATTGTACACCATCTGTTAAAAACAGACTTATGGCCCTTTGTATCTTGAAAAAATGCTTTTTAGTGTCCGGAGCCATATCTTGGAAGTTCTTTGGCGGATTTCATTTAAACTTGGTATGAGTATATATATGCATAAGAGGATGATGCACGCCAAATGGCATTGAACACCATCTGTTAAAAACAGACTTATGGCCCTTTGTATCTTGAAAAAATGCTTTTTAGTGTCCGGAGCCATATCTTGGAAGTTCTTTGGCGGATTTCATTGAAACTTGGTATGAGTATATATATGCATAAGAGGATGATGCACGCCAAATGGCATTGTACACCATCTGTTAAAAACAGACTTATGGCCCTTTGTATCTTGAAAAAATGCTTTTTACTATAGGCACTTTTGTGTCCGGAGCCATATCTTGGAAGTGCTTTGGCGGATTTCATTTAAACTTGGTATGAGTATATATATGCATAAGAGGATGATGCACGCCAAATGGCATTGTACACCATCTGTTAAAAACAGACTTATGGCCCTTTGTATCTTGAAAAAATGCTTTTTACTATAGGCATTTTTGTGTCCGGAGCCATATCTTGGAAGCGCTGTCCTCCGTCCGTCCATCTATCATTATGTTCATCCGTCCAATTTGCACCCATCCTCAAACAAAGCATATGTTGCGGGGGATACCTTGGGCCGTTCAGGCCCTCTTGTGGATAAGACGATGATGCACGCCAAATGGCATTGTACACCAAAGCTCTAGTTTGGCGGGGGATATCAATTCAACGAATTTGCGTGTTAGTCTGTTTAGTTAACACCGTAGCAACGTTTTCCATATATAAAAATGCTCACCCTTCCATTTTTAAGCGCCCAGTGGGACGAGGGATAGAAAGAGAAAATAACATGTTTGAGTACATTTCAACCCATGCGCATTGCACGCTTTTTTCACATAAAAAAACAGTGGAGCGATACAGGGCCATCATGGCCCTCTTGTTTAAATTTATGCATCAGTATTAATGTTTCGTTTATTTTCCTTCCAGTAATTACATGTATCTCTGTTTATGTGATATTATATATACCGTAGCGTTATTTATTCACATTTCATAATGTGTGGTAAAATGTTTTGAATAATGTTCATAATGTTTGCATATTGTCCTTCTATTGTTCAAAGGGGAGACGGGATGATTATGCTTTGTCTGATAAATGTGGAATTTATTGTACTTGTAATTGAATTTTAATATTTTCCACATATATTGGTGATGCAAATACAACTACAGTTTTTGTATACTGCAAAGCAAACAACTCCCTGAACTCCTGAATAGCCTCATTCACAATTTGAAAGACACAGGATACACACAGCATTATATATAATAACCATTTCTGTACTGATTTATACAATCTTGCCTACAGCAATCGTTTTTTGTGTGTGTTTTCTTCAGTGTTAAATGCATGTCTGTATATGTTGTTGCTTCTATGAAAATAAGTTTTGAAGATGTTTGCCTTTGAATTTCTTACTGTACTATAATATCATTAAAAAAAATGAGAAATTTACTCCTATTATGTCCTATATGTTTTCATTGACAGCCAAACAAATTAAACTTATTGTGTTTGTAGGTTCTGCTTCTTAAATACTTAAATACAGTGAGTATGTGTTGTTCTTTTTGCATTTTAACCATTTTGATCTAGGTCACCATTACCGGTACTTTAAATAGAAAACTGTTACCAGAATAATCGAGTTTTGACAGAAGTATTGCTTGACATTCTGTGTAATCAAATACTTGTATATTCACCTACTATTTGGTTTAAGATAACTAACTTCAAATGATAACAGCTTTATAAGTTTACAAATGATACATAACTTTCGCTTTTGACTTTGGTTTGTGATATTGTAAAATTTAACAACAGCTGAAATGATATCATAAAGAATTTTTTTTTTTTGGTATATATTTTCATGAGTAGCTGTACATATTTTGTAAATCATGCCACTCCTATGTTAAACCAAAGACCTATAGAATACACAGATTGGAAACATCTTCTCCGCTACAGCTATATTCAATCAAATATGGTGACGGGCGTGTATTTTATAGGTCTTTGGTTAAACATGCCTTGTGATCATTGTTTATCATACCACCGCATTGATATCTGCCTGATATAACGTTGCCTGATATATTTTTTCATATCATGGTCAACAGGAAGTTCTTATATCAGTCAATGTTTGGAGTAACGTGGGACAGAGACGTAGATAACAATATATAGCTTCAAAGCGCGCAAAAGGGGACATTGTGTTTCTGACAAACAAATATCTTGTTTATTGTTGTTGTTTTTTGCATTTTATAATTATACAAATGGAAAATGCTGTAACCATGTCAAACAAGCATGACACGAATCAAGCATGCCAAAGACATCGGTCACTTGCCATAGTGAGTGGGTGAGAGGAATTTTACACCCAAGATAATGCAAAGTGGCTTGAAACAAAAATGGAGACTTTCGTAGTTAAGGACAATAACTCACTGCTGTATGTATTGTGTGATTGCCTTTTGTTCGTTTTTCATGAGTAAACATGAATTCCTAAATATTGAAGGGAGTAACATATGACTTCATATGTATTGATAGAGGACATTTAGAGTAAGGGCTCTCGGTACACAGACTGAAACCTTTTCTAAATTATCTTTCGAATTATTGCCTTTTGTTCCTCTTTGAGAAAAAATAATACTTAGTGGGAATCAGAGTGACAACCCTTTTTGTGGTATGATGGTTTTTTTTCATTATTTTGAAATCTATAGAATATATATTGTGTGATAATGCACATAGGTTGCCCAGCAAAGACTTCCCACATTTCAAGTTCTGTTGTGTGTAAATGTGGTGAAAAGAATTGATGTGTTTACATTCTATTAATTTGTTACCATTTTGTAAATAAACTTCCATAAAACCGATAACCAGTTAAGGGCAAAACGGAAAAATCAACAAAATTATGATCGATACTTTGTTTAGTTTCACAAAGCTAACATAAATATTTGTAGCTGTGACTGTGTTGTCTGTATTTGTAACAAATGTTTGCAATTATTTATGAAATTATTCCTTAATGTTTTAGTAATTTGTTTACTAGTTACTAGTATATGATTTTTTGTGTTTAAATTCTTGCCCTGCTATTTGATATTATATGAATTGTTTTTCCTGTTGATTTTACAGTAATAGAAATGTCATAATAAATGTATTAGTCACTTTCGCTTTCACAAAGCGAATTGTTAACACTGATCATTTATTTAAGGGCAGGTTAGCTTAGTTGGTAGAGCACTGGACTAATAATCTGAGGATCACATGTATGGATCCCTGGTGGAAATATTTAACATATGTTGGGACTTGTCATGCAATCCTTATTATGGCCATTATCCCTTGTATTCTGGTTCAAATAGGGCAGTTTACAGTTATGGGTATATATATGTGCAGTTAGAACTGGTACACCAGCTAATACAGGAAAGTGTGAGCTGTTAAACAAAAAGGCATAAAATGTTGTAAACGGTAAAAAACTAAACAAATAAAAGCATATATACAACAGTGAAATCTAAAAATTTTCATAATTGTCCATAAAATCTTTCCAGCTTTCCATGATGGCCTCCAGACCTTCTGCAAATTTGTGTTGTACTGATTGTTGTAGCAGTTACTTGTAGAATAGTAAGAGGCTTAAAATAAATTGATAGTCATTGATGATATTATTTATCTTTCATATACAGTTAACAGCTCTCGGTGTTTGTGTGTCTATCTCTTTGAGCGCTTGTGTCGGGGCTGCTTAGTGGATGACATAATTTGTGCAACCCTACCATCTCTTATAGCTCAGAATGCCGAGCGGAAATACATGTGTTTTATAATACTATTGTTATGCTCCGTAATGTGTAATTTTGCGTTGATGAGATGTACAAAAACTATTAAACCTTATTGTGTTATTAAATGTATCGAATAATTTTCATAATTTGTGCATATTGTCATTCAATTTTTCAAACGGGAGGCGGGATGATTATGCTTTGTCTGATAAATGGAATATATTGTCATTTTAATTGAATTTTAATATTTTCCACATTTATTGGTGATGCAAATCTTGTAGATAAGGTACCACTATTCAGTGCTTTGACACAACGACAACTCCATGAACTCCAGTAGTGCGTTCAGTTACAGCGAACGTTCGCTATAATTCGCGAACGGTCGCGAACGTTCGCTATTGAACGCTCGGTTCGCCGCGAACGTTCGCGAACTGAAGCGAACCCTCTCGGGAAGTAGTTCGCTAGCGAAACCAAGATGGCGGACAAATAAATATGTTGTATTTGTTCAGTGTAACTTCGATATTTTTTACTTTTTTTGTAGTACATAACGTGAATTGAACAATAAACAAAGTGTATAGGAGGTTTTGGGGATTCCGATAATGACGTCACGTTTGCGCATCCTCAAATTTTGGCCGCCAACACTGCGGCCATTCTGCTATTGTTTGCGTTTGATGATCCGCATCGTGATAAGATTTCAATCATATTCGCGACCCATTTTAAGAACAACAAAATACTCAGAAATTGAAATTCTTCCATATTAAATAGAATCCAATGAATGAACACAAATAAGGACGAAAACAAACAACAAATTGATTGATATTATGTTATCAACATAAAGAAACTTTTTGAACCTATATGTCCGTAAAGACTTACCTTGTTACAGATTAACTAAATCCTCTTGATACATGCAAATGTTTTTATTTAATTGTTCACACCAATTTTGACACTCCTTATTTCAGCATGTTTAACCACCCATTGTTTAATTGCCCCTTTGCTCATCACAAACCGATTATCTCGATATGATCGGATACTGTCCAGACAATAAGTAAGAAAACAGGGTGACTCAGTATGGGGTCATTAACCACATGTGTCTGGTCATTAAACACAATTTATGATACCTCCGTGTCATCTCTGGGCATATTAAGCCAAAAACTTAACAGTCGCTTTAATAAAACATTTGAAAATATTTAAAAAAAATAGACGTACATTTGTTCGAAATGGATTAACAGGAACTATTAAGTATATATATAAGCCAGTTTTAACATTACACTTAAGTGTTTTATAATGACAATACATTTAAAATAGTGTAGAAATTTACTGCTACACAATTATCGTATTTAACGGGTACCTGCAAATGTAAACCGATATAATAACGTGTAAAGATCGTGCGTTTTTGCAGTGTTCGAAACATCATCGTGAAAACAAGCAATCGCGTTTGATCATTATATCAATATAAAATATTTGGGTAAAATAAATGTATAGATTTATGGTATAATAAAATGCCAGATTTGTATCGCTCATAATAACTACAAAAGAGTTTTCAATATACATGTGCATTCAAAGACAGTTCAATTCGCAAAATATGCAGGTGTTGTTTTTTTCCATGTGAATGCTAAAATTTATTAATATTTTCATTAAATGTTAACGAAACGAAAATTCATTAAATGTAAAAGAAAATTACAACTACATTTGAAGATTGTAATGAATTGCGCTATTTTAGGCCTTTGTTTTATAACTGATTCAATGCACCTCTTACACTAAATTTCGATCGCTAATGAAAAATAACACTATCGCATCCACACCACTTATAATTATAATCAAATTATTATAGGTTTTATTTTTTTGGAAATATCTGTTAGTTAAGTACTTTCTGTGTTATTAGCGATTTCCGCCATCAAAATCGCAACAAATTTCAGGGAGCCGCCATCTTGAAACGTTCGCGCCGAACTTATCGTTCTATAAGACCGAATCGGAAACGAACGATCATTGGCGAACGTTCGCTGTAACTGAACGCACTACTGATTAGCCTCATTCACAATTTGAACGAGAGCGCCGATGGCGCTGAAAGCATAGTTGCAAGATACAGGGAAGTTGCTGCGGAAGTAAATGTTTAGGTCAAAATATACTCAATAGTTTCCTTATATGTTTCGATGTAAAAGCGATAACTTTGAGCGAAAATAAATACAACATTTTGCACATAGAGACCCCCATAACCATACCTTTTCTTGACGGGCATTCTTAGCTGAATCGATTTAAGCAATAAAAAAGATATGTCACGATCAAACCAAAAAATAAATTCGACTCAAATCAAAATCGACTGTTTTTGCGCCTTTTTTCGGCCGTTTTCTAATGGATTGTAACCTTTTGCAGTGCCATTTTTTACTTTAATCTCCAACTTTATCCTATTTCAGGGATTTAGTAGTGAACACCTATGCTTACCCTATCAATATCTCCAAACGATAAAACCAGAACAACCGTCTGAAGTGCTTAACATGCCTTCAAGGAAAATATGATTTGTTTAGAAAGTACAGCCCTTCATGACTCGATTATTTAGTATATTGTAACCTTAACGATTGCTGACATCACGAGTCGCCCCCTTGTTACCAAAATGTTCTATTTTTTGAAACGGGAATTCCAAATAGTGACGAATGTGAATGGTTACAAAATGCAGAGACGTAGATAACAGAGATAAGCAGGACGCCAAATATCGGTAAACTCTCGCCCGTCGCGGGTTTCGGCGAGATAAGCGCTCAACTGTTTGTCGGTTGCCACGGTAGTTAACACGCTTATCAACATTTCTGAAACACGCTTTCGCGTTTCAGTTTTTGCGATTTGAAACAAATAAACTGTTATGTATTATTAATATGAGAATGTATGCGGTACTATCACACAATTGTAATGTGTCAATTAAAATAAATCACATGCCGCATTGTTGTATTTAGCGATTTTATTCGCCTCCAGTTTGAAAAAAACACACACCATGATAACCGGTATTTAATGATGGCCTTTGAAATACGATAAATTCAAATAAAGAAGCGATTATAATCTTACGACAAACAACTAATAATTGGTTGTTTAAATTAGATTTTTGTTTTTCATTTTAATTGCAGTGTTTAAATTTGATAAATCCGACTGCCATTTACGTGTAGTATAATTTGAATAAAGCTCTGAACAAATTCGTCTTCTTATGGAGAGAATCTATTCTTGGTCTGCTCTAATCGACTGTTTGTGTTCATGGTTCTCTTTAATGACCGCTAAATTCAACGCACGATTTTACCAATTATAACATTGTCGCCTAGAGTACATGTATAGAAATCTTCAGACCCGTATTCTGTGCCATTCTCCGTAATTAAGCATATCGATCCAGTTATGAAGTTACTTTTCTGTGTCTTTTCACAATGTCTGAAACGGATATTGTGTCATGGGATGACGAGGATTTAAATCTGGATTTACTTCTAGGTATACCGATTATGATGAATATTGTGATAGTGAATTATGATGAATATTATGATAGTTAATTTGTTCAGGACTTTACTCAGTCAGTTGTGTATGAGTGCCTAGAATGCAAAGTTAATGAAAAGAACATATGGATTCCGTTTGTTGTAAAAAAACATCATCTAAACTTGAAAAGTATGTCCTCTTATGTACATTATGATTAAGTAAAAGGCATGTGTCCCGGCTTCTACAAAGGAGCCTATGCAACCATTTATGTGATAAAGTCTCTTCATAAACCTCTGAAGTAACAATTTTAGTCGTCGCAATAAAAGAATGCATGAACATAGTTTTTACAGTTTAATATTTCATCAAAACTTCATATTTCATGAACAAATATCAATACACCTTGCATAACAAACATTAAGCAATTTATCAAACATAACACATATTAAGCAAGTTGTTGATATAACAAATAACATATTGGAAGAAAACAGCTAATATTCTGCAGTTATGCAGGCAACAAACATGTAAGCTAATGCATAAGAGCCATTATCGTTTGAGGCAGGATATTAATATTGCTGAAGAAAAACCATAATCACATAATAATTTTTCATCATGGCGATTGGACTATAAATGTGACTTAGAGTGTTGACATGTTTTTACCATAGCCATATAAGGAAAAATGCCTCGCCCCCTGGCCATGTTTTTAAAACAACCGGAACCATTTTCGAACTTGTCAGAGAAATCATTGGGACACATTGTTTGACCAAGTTTCATGAAGACCGGAAAATAAATGTGGCCTCTTGAGTGTTAACAAGTTTTTTTACAGCTATATATAGACATATAAGAAAAATGCCCCACCCCCTGGTGCCAATGTTTTTCAACCAACCAGAACCATTTTTGAACTTGCCCAAGATATCATAGGGACACATCTTCTGACCAAGTTTCATGATGACGGACCATAAACCAGAACCATTTTTTAACTTGTCCAAGATATCATTGGGACAAATGTTCTGACCGAATTTCATGAAGATTGGACAATTTATGTGGCCTCTAAAGTGTTAACAAGGCAACTGTTGATGCCCCACAACACACTGCGCATGACAGACAAAATGTGATCACAAAAGCTCACCAATGGCACACTGTGCTTAGGTGAGCTAATTGGCAAAAATATAATCACTAGAAATGTGTTCCCACAAATGGTCCTGAGCAACTTCCTAACAATAAACATACATACACAATAGTGTGTCCTGCTTCATTTACACATACTTTCATACTTAATATGTTTTGCCATTGCTTTGATCTGAATGTAAACAGAGCATTTCCAGGTCTCTTGCGTGTATATGGACAATATATGGCTTTGGATCACTTCCTTAAGTATGTAACACTCAACCCTGATAGGTACAGTGATCTCAACTTGACAGACTCCAACAGCAGCTGAGCCTGGTTCGGTTGTTGACGATGACAAACCACGCTTAGTTGCTTTGTCTTTATACAATGTGATGTTGAGAGAAGTATCGTCCTCAGTTCTCAGTTATGGATTCATCCTCATTGAGCAGGAGATGATCAACAAGTGCTGTTCGGGATGATTCATCAAGTAAATGTCGAGATCGCTTTTGCACCCCATCACTCAGTCGCTCCCTCCTGGGCCTGGCCAAACTGAAAATACCAATGAGCATGGCAGATGAGCACCAAATCATATGATATTTATTATATGCTATTCTAAATTTAGATTAAAAATATAAATGCCTCATAAAATTTATAAAGAAGGCATATAAACATGCATTTTATAATGTTTCCTGATGAATTCATGAATACATTCATTATCATATTTCAGCAAATGAACATAGAAAAACAATAAACAACCAATCAACTATTTACACCACACGATACCTGGTAATAAGTCAAAAGTTTGTCTTATTACCTGGTATTGTGTGGTATTAAATATTACCTGAGCTAACCCACCTTATTAAATTACTTTACTATATTATAAATTGATCAACAAGAACCATTAGGATTAATAATAAATTCTTAAATTAATAATTACATGACTAAAGTTATAAATTAAATCATATATTAAATGATTAATTAATTTAAACCTTACTCAACTTATAAAACAGAAGCACTTTTTAATTAAGCACATTCATCAACGGTTTGAACTACACAAAATAAACAAACTATTATTTATACGAATTTACACAAAGTAATATTGCGAATGAGTATGATGTCTAATTATACATGATTATTATAAAAAGTTGATTAAATTTGGGAGGGCTAATGATATGATCCATAGAACATGCTGTCACCATATCTGGCACCATACTGTCTCTGCCATAATAAATTTGAGATCTATCTACTGATAATGCATATTTCACCCATATAGCCATAAACTAGATGACTGAATTGGGAGTTCTGTATGGAATATTACATAACATTAGTAACTAGGGTCAATTTGACATCTGCCTTGGAAGGTTTTTATGGATATTTGGGAAAGCTAAGAAAGGAATAAAAAAATCCCTAAATTTAATCAAGATAATTTAATTACAGAGATATGCTAAGTTTTATTGTTTTTGAAATCAATAATAATGAGGCATTTAACCATATTCATATTATAATTAAATTTCTTTATTGTAAATTAACATCCTAAGGTTGAAATTGAGCTTTAATTCTATTCAATACTGTCAACTGTCATCAGAATGCTTGAAATCAAAATTTTCCCATAATCTTTCTCCTCGAATTGCCAGCATGAGTCCATTTCTTTGTAACAAATTTATTTTTTATTCATTTTTGTATAATTTCAATCATATTGGGATATAATTATTTTAAAATAAAAAGCAATTTTAACACAGTCTTTAAACTTTGTTGCAGAAAATCAAAAAGGCTGAATGAAAATGTCTGATAAACTGAGTCAATTAAAAATTGCACAATTCCATTATTTAAAGGAATATCACAATGAAAATATGGGCAGGCATAAAACTAAATCTGCACTGTAAAATAATTTAGTTAATGTTACAAGCCATAGTATATGTTTTAAGTTTTAGTGATTACAACTATGAAGGAGTTGAATGGAAACTTTTTATGGATTAAAACATTCACCTGCAAAATAGGGTATATAAAATATGGTGTAACTTTCTTAAGCAAAGAAATATCACTATGAAACTGAGGAGCTAAATAAAGTTCAATCAGCACTGTAGAAAAATATCAGTTATTATATGAAGCAATGCACCCCTTTTTAGCTTTGGTCACTCAAAATATAAAGTTTTTTTGTGGAAAATCGAAACGGCTGTATGCAAATATCTGAAAACAGGATAAATTACCACATGCAGAATTTCATTATTTAAAGAAATGTCAAAATGAAAATTTGGGCAGACATAAAACTCAATTGACCTTTCGACAGCGAGAGTGAAGCCACGCCCACCGATTTCAAGGGGGGTCACTCCGCCGAAGTCCGTCATAAAAATGGCTACGCGAATCGGCCGCATAAGTGAACCAAAAAGGCCTCATGGTATACCAGAAAGGCCATACAATAGTTTTTATTATCATTGAATAGTGGTGCTGATTATAATTATCATATCTATTAAATAGTCAAAACTTTTTTATTAGTCTACTTAAAAGCCGTTAAATTTATCATCAAAGTCGGCAAAATTATCGCCAATTATCGCATACAGTATGAATTGTTCGTTAGTCACAATATTTTTCCTTGAGTAATAGATGTTTCTTTTTTTTTTAAATAAAAGCCGTTAATTTTTGCAACCGATGGCAACATCGCAAATGTAGCACAGGTAAGTAAATTTATTATAATAGAAGACGAAGAACGTTTTTATTGAAATCCGATATAACACATATCTACAATGCGTTTGGTCAAAATGACCCATGCGCATTGTTATAATCGTATAACAAAGTCAAAGTCGTCAAAAAAGTAACATACACAATATATTATTATATATTATTATTTCCTCGAAAACTATCTTCTGCAATGTTTAAAATATAAAAAGTTGAAAGAATTTTCATGTACAAAAAAACTCGCTAATCAGACCGGGTTTTCAAAGGGTCATTCACAGTTTGCGGCATCTGTTTTGATAACGGATTAGTAGAAAGCCCACATATGGTGTAAAATGACACTTATTGGCCCCTATTGATAATTACTTGCGCATTTGAAAATAGTTTCTTAACTTACATTAAATTTGGAAGACTTAAACCGAAAGAAATAAAAAATGTTTTATTCTATGTGATATTATTAAAAATAATAACTGATTGTCTTTATTATTACGATTTTATTAGCATTCAAAAAATCTAGCAAAGTTTATAATGTCTTATTTATTTGCCGACTGCATTAGAATGTCAAATTTATTTAACGTTGGCCACCTTTGAAAAATGGTTTTAAATGTTCCTTTCTAATTTGTCTATATAGAGGATAAACAAGTACAAAGTTATACTCTTTTTTTATAACGTGTCCGTTGCAAAACTTACATTTTCTATTTTCGCGTAGTATCTTATTATAACGACTGTGTTTTGCTTTCGGGCGATCGCTTAATATGTTGAGATTAAGCTGTTCGTGTGGACGACCACAAAGACGAATCCAACGTTTGAATTTTTCAAGATTAGTACCCGGTTGAGGGAACGGAAAAAACGTACTTCCATCTTTTAACCGTTCTGGATACCTTGTGTCTGAATAACAAGTGCCATAACAGCACCTTTCAACCATTTTCTTTGTTTAAAACACAGAATTACGTATAAGCTTATGTGTCGGACAACGGCGAGTTTGACGGACAAAATGGCGGATAGTAACGGGCCTAATCTATGCTGTAATCTGATTGGTTAATAAGCCTGTCAATCAATCGGATGTCGAAAGGTCAATTGGCATGCCAAAAAAAAGAGATACCATATTTGATGCGATCCATAGTTTATATTTAAAGGGATCTTTTCACGCTTTGGTAAATTGACAAAATTGAAAAAAGTTGTTTCAGATTCGTAAGTTTTCGTTTTAGTTATGATATTTGTGAGGAAACAGTAATACTGAACATTAACCATGCTCTAATATAGCCATTATATGCATCTTATGACGATTTTAAAACCTAAAAATTATAAAGCGTTGCAACGCGAAACGATTGAATAATTTGGAGAGTTCTGTTTTTGTCGTTAAATTTTGTGAAACTACTAAGATTGCTTATATAAGGTATAAAATACGTCCTGAATGTGTACTCGGCGGAATAGCTCAGTAGGCTAGAGCGTTTTTACTTCAGGACTCTGGCAGGCCTCCAGAGGTCACTGGTTCGAAACCTGCTTCGGGCAATGTTCTTTTCCTTTTTTTAATTTTTTTCTTGATTTTTTACTGGAGCTTTTATGATCCAATGTTTACATTGATCAATATAAAGCATTTAATGAATAAGTTAAAAAAATGCCAAAATCTGTGAAAAGGCCCCTTTAACGTTTTAGTCGCTGCAACTATGAAATGTTTGAATTGAAACAATTTTTGGCTTAAAGAAGTCACGTGCAAAGTGGGGTAAATAAAATATGTTGTAATTTTCTTATGCAAAATAATATCACACTGAAAATGTGGGACTATATAATATACAATTAGCACTCTTTAAAAATATAAGTTATGATATATTGCAATGGACCCTTTTTTAAGCTTTGGTCACTCAAAATATGCAAGGTTTTTGCGGAAAATCAAAATGACTGAATGCAAATACCTGAAAAACAGGACAAATTAAAACTTGGATAATTTCATTATTAAAAGGAATATCAAAATGAAAATAAGAGCAGGCTTAAAACTCAGTCTGCAATTGAAAATGATACCATTGATGATATGATCCATAGAACACGTTCTCAGTTTTAGTCGTTAAAACTATGAAGAGTTTTGATTTAAACAAGTATTGGCTTAAAGCAAGCACCGACAAAATGGGGAAAATTTAATTTGGTGTCAATTTCTTATTCAAAGGCATATCACAATGAAAATATGTGACTAAATAAATTACAATTAGCACTTTAAAAAAAATATAAGTTATGATATGATGCAATTACCCTTTTTTTAGCTTTGGTCACTGGAAATATGCATGTTTTTTTTTATGAAAAACCAAAATGGCTGAAAGCAAGTATGTGAAAAATAGGTTAAAATTAAAACTTGCACAACTTCATTATTTAATGGAATTGACCTTATCGCGATGACGTCACAAAAGGGGCAGTCCCTTAGCGACGGTGAAAACAATGCCCTAGATACGGTCGATTTACTACGCTGATTGAGCACCTCTGCTGATATTTCGTCAATTGCATTCCTATTTGGAAGTCGATAGGTAATTAAATGTCCTGTAATTGGTGTTTAAAATGTCTTTTGACTATTATGAAGGGTTAGATTGCACTTAGAAAGCCCGATATGATCAGAAAATAAAACTAATTGGACTTAATGAATGTCCGTACAAATTGCAAGCTGGATGTTGGAAAAATGACCCGACCAAGTGGGCGACGATCGAGTACGGCGACATTCATGATTAACTTTCTCACTGAGACACCGGGTAAATTCGTTTATTCTGTAATAATGGGAGTATCCTTGTAGATGTTGATGTAATGAGTATTGTCCTTCTTTTCAGGGTTCATTCATCTTCGAACATTATAATTATATTTCTACTATGTCAATTTATCATGCTAATGTGAAGCTGTAAAATACGTAGGGACATCTGGTACATGACTTACTGAAAGCCTTAGTTGTGTTCATTGTAATGAGTACGAGTGACAAATATTAAAATTAACACACATATATCTGTATAAATATTTGTTTTTCAAACATTATTAACCCCCGTTGCTGTCAAACGTAATTTCTTTTTTATGATGTCGATCGTTTATTGTCGTAACATTAAATCTTAATACGGAATGACGTCTTTTTAATTAACTGATACACGCTAAATACATTACTTTTTATGTACGTAAATTTTATAATTATTAAATACTTTAATAAATTAATCGGGCTTGTATCTTTACGGTGTAAATTTCAAATTGGACATGATTTTATATTTGACCATATGTCACATATCTTATTTAAGCAACTGTTAAGTACATCGGCGTTAATTATTCATCCAAATGACTGCTCAATACTACCAGAAAGAGGAGACATGGTGGCATCTATCGTGTTAAATGACACTGTCTGGACCACCCAGTGTGGTTTATGACACCTTCTTGTCAGTTAAGTTTGGACAATATTTGATCAATACGAGATAATCGGATTATGCAAAACAAAGGGGCAATTAAACACCAGAATACAAAAGCTTACACGATTTTAAGACTGATGCAAACAATCAAATGAAAAATATTGCATTTAATTTAATTAAATGTTTATTTAAGGTGTCAACGTGTTTTATAAAGCAACTGTATATTCAATTATTTCGGCATTAAAAATTTGGCTTAAATGACTGCTCAGTATCATAAGAGATGACATAGAGGTATCATAAATTGTGTTTAATGACCACATGTGGTTTATGCAGAGCCCCAAGTATAGGTCCCCAGCTGGCTTTATGACACCGTGTTTTCTTTGTCTGGACAGTATCCGATCATAACGAGACATTTGAGTCCAAATGTAGTTTACATGCAGATTTGTTCATACGACACAATGACACAATTTTATTCAACAGTGAAAAATGCCTATAATGTAGTATTCATGCAGATTTGTTCATACGACACAATGACACAATTTTATTCAACAATGAAAAATGCCTATAATATCACTAATGATTCCAAATTTTAAGGGAAGAAAGATATAGTGAATCGAAAACCATCAAACACGTGTTTTTAAGTACATAAGTATCGTATCCTTTTGATAAAAACAAGTTAATTAAATTGAAAAGTTTAATATTAACATTTGGTTTAACATATTTTAATTTGCGGACACGCTTCAAAACATCTCCGTAAAATGATGGATGGGAGATTCCATTATTTAAATGCCATTTTAAAGAAACATTATATTTTGAAATTAAATCACCATACTTAGAGTAAAATCTAGCAAATTTATTTCTTAGGTTATGATACAAAAAGCCTTGTTTTAGCAATTTTTAGTTAATATTAGATTACGATCATTAAAATCTTTAATACACGAACATGCTCTGGCATAACGTACCAACTGCGAAATGTAAATACCATAGGAAGGTCCTTTAGGGATGTTGCCATCTAGAAACGGAAAATTCACAATTTCAAAGTTAAAATCGTCCCGTTTGTCGTATAAACTAGTTTTGATCAAATTATTATTAATAGTTAAATGTAAGTCTAAATACGCAGCGTCTGTATTGGATATACACGATCTATTTAAGACTAGTTCTTTTGGGTAGATTTTGTGAATATATTGTTCAAATAATGGATTATCTAAATTAAGTATGTCATCAATGTACCTACTAGTAAGGTTAAAACAATTAATCAAATCTACTTGCTTAGTTTTAGATAATTCTAACATAAATTCGCTTTCATAACAATATAAAAAAAGGTCAGCTATAAGTGGCGCACAATTAGTACCCATAGGAACGCCAATAATTTGTTTAAATATTTTACCATTAAATTCAACAAACAAGTTATTCAAAAGAAAAGTAAGTGCCGCACAAAAGTTAAGACCAGTCCAAATGATGTAATTATCTAATATCTGATTAGTAAAAAAAGCTGTTTTAGTGTTTAAAGCTAGATACAAACAATTATGACAATAGATAAGGGGGTGTATGTAACTGCTCTTAAAAGACTGTATTCAAGTAAAGGACTTCATTCGTTGGATTTGTCATTCGAAGAGGTACGTCAACTTTCCATCAAGGTACCAGGCAAAAAAGAGTTCAGGAACCCCACACTTTGGATGCCACCATATTCAGCTGTGCAATCCCTTATCAGACTTATATACTGTCAGCTTGAATATATGTTGACTGCATGGACTCACAATGCAGAATTACCAGACTTCCTTGGAAAGGGGTGCCTAACAAAGGACGCTTTCACGGGTAATATCAGTTGTGACTTTGGAAAAGAAAGTTACATCGACAAAATAGATGATCTTCTTCAGATAGATGAAGATCTTCTATCACAAAAAAGGAAGAGGTAAGAAGAAGGCGAAGTCCAAAAGAAATCTAGACAACTGTACGCCACAGAAGGAAGTCTGCGTAAAGCGCAAGTCACAGAGACCTACCCCAAGGTATGCATGTCGTATTTTTACAGTTTAGCAATGGCATTATATAGTATAATAGCTTATGTAATCTTAAAGCAAATTTACATAATTAACAGATCTTAATTAAGTTCTACCTTAAGTCATGATAGCAGTTTGTGTGACAGTATTCTTTCTTTTTAAATAAAAGGTTTATTTATTCTGTACCATTTTTAACAAATTCTATTTTACTTTTGCCTACATAAAATTAGTGTGCATGTATTCAATTTAGAACATTATATTAAATCAAAGCATGTATTTTAGGAAAATGAAGAGATCGCAATGTGTGAAGGCACTACAGCTCCAACCTGAAACAGAATCATAAAGGAACCCCAAAAAGTCTGGAAGCCAGAAAGGGAAAGGGACTTCATACGTCCCATCCCGATATCCATGACGTCAGAGGGGGAAAGGGACATCACACGTCCCATTCCAAGAACCAGGACACCTGAGAGGGAAAGGGACACCATATGTCCCATCCCAACAGTAAGGAAAGTCAGCATACATGAACCAAGAGAGTCTGAACAAATTAGATCCTACGCAGATGTTTGCAGATCCATAAGTGTCAGGGAACGTCATTCGGAAACGTCTGTTACAACGTACTTGGATTTTAATAGGAGCTATCAATAGTAGAGACATTATGCAAAACGGAGTGACGAGTTTGACAATATGTGACCACTTTTAGTATACATTTAAAAAGACAATAATATAATTATGAATGTTACTCTGTCGGATGAAATGATTGCTAATTTCGTTTTTCAAGACACGTGTAGACACACCGCGAACTTTCAGTGTAAATAAATGTTTTTCTGTTTGATGAACTGAAATTTTAAGAAGATGTGAATCGTGTTTAGTATTAAGAAACATCTGGATATTACAAAGTGTGATATACTGTACTTTGAAGGATACGTAAGTGTTGTATAGTATGAAGAAAGTACAGATATTACAAAACTGTGATAAACTGTACTTTAAAGGATACATAAATGGTGTATAGTGTTAAGAAAGCATGGATATTACAAAATGTAATAAACAGTATTTTTCATTAAAGGGTACATAAATGGAGAAAAAAAGCATGGATATACCAAAAATGTGATATACTGTACTTTGAAGGATACATGAATGGCGTAAAGTATTACGAAAGCATGGATATTACAAAAATGTGATAAACTGTACGTTGAAGGATACATGGATGGTGTAAATATTATAAAGTTTAATAAGAAACAATTGATACTACAAATATTTGATACACTGTTCTTTGATGGATACATCGGAGGCAGAATGTTTCATTAGTATTAAGAAACTAAAAATATTATGAAAATGTGTTTTTAACAGACTGGGTTCAATCACTAAATATATCCCGATCGGGCTATAGTAGTATTTCTTTTAAATGTACATTTTTGTTAGTTTAGTTTTCAATAATGATTTCACTCAACAACTATTTTACCATAAAGCTAACACCATCTGATCAGTTTGAAAATAAAAGGGCACTTTAAAGGGGAGAAAAAGAATCTGCCCCATGTCGGATTCGAATCCATGTGGCATCAGGTATTGACTGACAATGAACGTTAAGCTAACTTACGCGTTAGAACACGTTTCTATCAATATTTCACAAAAATAAAATAATGGTTATAATAGTCTTATTGTTACAAGATCTGGATTGATAATCTAGAGGTAAATGTATTGATCGAAATTGGGCAAAATCTTGAACTAAATGTATTTAAAAGTACGACACAAGTAGTGTATAAGCTGCAAGCAGATCAAGAAAATAATTTTTATAAAAAAAGTTTGCGTATTCCGTCAGGTTCTGATTTTGAAATTATTGTAGTGAATAAACAATAATTTAACAGTGAATCATAAAATTAGACACCAATGGAATGTGCAAACTTCATTTTTTCCAATTAAGATAAATATTTCTTTACCCATTCAACTTTTGAGATAAATTAAAATAAATGATTGCACCCCAGCCTGTTTAAACTATTACTCTTATATTAAAAAAGGTGTATTTTCTCAAACGGTCATTGCTATGAATATAAGACCGGTTATATTTACCATTTTTATACTTTTTCTTTACATGTATCATTTAACAGAAGCGAATAGTAACATTATATACTGTGAACTCATTACAATACAATATTGAGTAAGGAGATTATTCATATCTATGTCTATTAATATCTATGTTTTCAGAAAAATAAATTTATATTTATGTTTTCAGTAAAAATATAAATATAAACTGGCTCCTTTTAAAGTCTCGTTATCAATTAATTAATACTGTTATTGTTCAGTCAGATTCAAATGTTATGCTTTATTCATAAATACATTTGCATACAATTATCATAATCTACAACTGCAAATATATGTATTCAGTTAATGATTATTAATTCATATGTAGCTAAATTGTATTTTACAAAATAAAAAGAATTATGACCTGATTACTTTCTTAAATATATATAGTGAATAATTCAACAATTTGTGCAAGAAGATTATCCTTTAATGTGTAATTTGTTTTGTTCTCATCTGATTATTTGCAAATTGATAATATCATCATCTCAGAAAATTAAAACACTGGAGCACATTTCATCTTTCTTATCAATTGTAATCATCCCACAGTTCTGGCTGGTGGCAAGCAGATATCAAATTACCCTGCTCCCCAGTGTTTAATTGTCAAGCAATTAATTATGGATTTCACCCTTCATGATAAGGTGTTTGGTGAAAATTCTGCCTTACCCTTGTCCTATAACTGGAGATAATCGGTTTTTGATGAAGAAAGGGGCATTCAAATGCCTAACATGCGGAAACAAAGTGTTGAAATTGGTGTGAATTAAATAAAAACAATAACATTTATCATGAGAATTTATTTAATACGTAACAAGGTAATAAGGTAACAAATATAGAGATTCAAATCAGCTATACTATATGATGAATATATTTAAAATTTATTGGTTGTTTGTTTTCATCCTTATTTGTGTTCGTTCATTAAATTAAATTTATTATGAAAGAATTTCTATTTCTGGGTATTTTTATTATAAAAAATAGTCGCGAAGATGTGCTTTAACTTAAGAAAATTGCGAGCAGTGTTAAATATTTCAATGCAAATAAAATGGCGACAGCGCTTTTGTTTTCACCGTCGTCAAGGGGCATGTAACTCTAACTGACGCAAGTGCCCGGATGTTGCGATAAGGTCAATATCACGCTGAAAATATGGGCAGACATAAAACCCAATCAGTACTTTAAAATGAAACCATATATGATGTGATCCGTAGTTTATATTCGAGGTTTTATTCGCTAAAACTATGAGGAGTTTAAATAGAAAATCAAATTCATCGGCAAAATGGGGTAAATAAAATCTGGTGTAATTGTATTATCTAATAGAATATCAATATAAAAAGGTGTGAATTCATTAAACCGAATCAGTACTTTAATACAAAAATCAAATTTAATAATATCCAGGTCATATTTTCTTAGTTAAATGTGTCACAAGTTTACTGCAATTGGAGCAAAACGTGTGTTTACCGAGAATAGCGTAAAAATGCAGTAATATTTGTAACGATTCTTACCGTAACCTCCAATGATGTCCCCTGTTTACTGAACTGGTCTGGTGAAAACATTATCCAGCAATTTAAAAATAACATATTCAGTCAATGTCAACAAAGAACTCGCTCTTAATTCGCTCTTTAGTTTGTAGCTTTTACCCGCTTCGCAAACAAAATGGCGTCATCTATATTTTTCTTCAAGTCTCGCGAAATCCTGTAACGGGTGAGAACTCGGCACGCTTTATTATATAAATTGGGCGACTTTCCAGTCTCTGTTATCTACGTCTCTGCAAAATGACATAACTATGAAAATAAATACGTAGAATTACATTATTTCACGCATACCATTATACAACCATTCGTTTTCTTTTCCGACTTGATACATTTACAGCTTTCCATTTAATATTTTACAGACACAACATTCGTCCAGAATTCGCGCGAATCCATTAAATCCGATGCCACATTTAAACCGTTAGCTCTACTCGTAACGTTAATTTCTGGCTCAAAGTAAATCATTTTAACTTCAATTAACACATCTCTATTGCTTTCAAACTCTACTTCATCAAATCCATAGAAAGGCAGGTCAGAATCCATGTCATAAATCAGAAAACATTCATCGTACTCCGCCATTTTTTACACATTTTCAAAGAATAAAAGTGCTTTATGCCCCACTTCCTGCTGAGAATATGTTTTAATTTCTATTTATAATTAACCGATGAAATTTTACATATCCTTAAACCAGGGCCTTATGAATTCAGTTATGTAAACATTTGACCTCTCACAGAACAGTAAACAAAGGAAATAGAAATTAGGTGTGAGGTCACTATCAACAAGAACAGAATTGTTTTACGAACGAAATTTGTTATAGTTTCTTAGAAGGTTTATTCACGTAAAACGGTCTTAGAAAAATTCACTTAAAACGGTGTAAGCAATATTCTTGGACGAAAACGTTAGAAAAACGTTTCCAAAAAAAAAATTGTAAGAATTACCATATACTAAATTAAATAGATATATCGTCTGATTTTTTATCAGGTAAGGCTTCATAATGGTCAACCGATCGATGTGGGTTTTCGAAATGTCGTATATACCTTAAGCATAGGTGCGTTGCACCTATGCTTAAAACACAGGATACACACAGCATTATATATATAATATTTTTTCATAACAATGATCCAGCAAATAATAATTCTTCACAGATCGATCACCATGTCTGTAATGATTTGTACAATCTTGCTTATGTAATCTTAAAGCAAATTTACATAATTAACAGATCTTAATTAAGTTCTACCTTAAGTCATGATAGCAGTTTGTGTGACAGTATTCTTTCTTTTTAAATAAAAGGTTTATTTATTCTGTACCATTTTTAACAAATTCTATTTTACTTTTGCCTACATAAAATTAGTGTACATGTATTCAATTTAGAACATTATATTAAATCAAAGCATGTATTTTAGGAAAATGAAGAGATCGCAATGTGTGAAGGCACTACAGCTCCAACCTGAAACAGAATCATAAAGGAACCCCAAAAAGTCTGGAAGCCAGAAAGGGAAAGGGACTTCATACGTCCCATCCCGATATCCATGACGTCAGAGAGGGAAAGGGACATCACACGTCCCATTCCAAGAACCAGGACACCTGAGAGGGAAAGGGACACCATATGTCCCATCCCAACAGTAAGGAAAGTCAGCATACATGAACCAAGAGAGTCTGAACAAATTAGATCCTACGCAGATGTTTGCAGATCCATAAGTGTCAGGGAACGTCATTCGGAAACGTCTGTTACAACGTACTTGGATTTTAATAGGAGCTATCAATAGTAGAGACATTATGCAAAACGGAGTGACGAGTTTGACAATATGTGACCACTTTTAGTATACATTTAAAAAGACAATAATATAATTATGAATGTTACTCTGTCGGATGAAATGATTGCTAATTTCGTTTTTCAAGACACGTGTAGACACACCGCGAACTTTCAGTGTAAATAAATGTTTTTCTGTTTGATGAACTGAAATTTTAAGAAGATGTGAATCGTGTTTAGTATTAAGAAACATCTGGATATTACAAAGTGTGATATACTGTACTTTGAAGGATACGTAAGTGTTGTATAGTATGAAGAAAGTACAGATATTACAAAACTGTGATAAACTGTACTTTAAAGGATACATAAATGGTGTATAGTGTTAAGAAAGCATGGATATTACAAAATGTAATAAACAGTATTTTTCATTAAAGGGTACATAAATGGAGAAAAAAAGCATGGATATACCAAAAATGTGATATACTGTACTTTGAAGGATACATGAATGGCGTAAAGTATTACGAAAGCATGGATATTACAAAAATGTGATAAACTGTACGTTGAAGGATACATGGATGGTGTAAATATTATAAAGTTTAATAAGAAACAATGGATACTACAAATATTTAATACACTGTTCTTTGATGGATACATCGGAGGCAGAATGTTTCATTAGTATTAAGAAACTAAAAATATTATGAAAATGTGTTTTTAACAGACTGGGTTCAATCACTAAATATATCCCGATCGGGCTATAGTAGTATTTCTTTTAAATGTACATTTTTGTTAGTTTAGTTTTCAATAATGATTTCACTCAACAACTATTTTACCATAAAGCTAACACCATCTGATCAGTTTGAAAATAAAAGGGCACTTTAAAGGGGAGAAAAAGAATCTGCCCCATGTCGGATTCGAATCCATGTGGCATCAGGTATTGACTGACAATGAACGTTAAGCTAACTTACGCGTTAGAACACGTTTCTATCAATATTTCACAAAAATAAAATAATGGCTATAATAGTCTTATTGTTACAAGATCTGGATTGATAATCTAGAGGTAAATGTATTGATCGAAATTGGGTAAAATCTTGAACTAAATGTATTTAAAAGTACGACACAAGTAGTGTATAAGCTGCAAGCAGATCAAGAAAATAATTTTTATAAAAAAAGTTTGCGTATTCCGTCAGGTTCTGATTTTGAAATTATTGTAGTGAATAAACAATAATTTAACAGTGAATCATAAAATTAGACACCAATGGAATGTGCAAACTTCATTTTTTCCAATTAAGATAAATATTTCTTTACCCATTCAACTTTTGAGATAAATTAAAATAAATGATTGCACCCCAGCCTGTTTAAACTATTACTCTTATATTAAAAAAGGTGTATTTTCTCAAACGGTCATTGCTATGAATATAAGACCGGTTATATTTACCATTTTTATACTTTTTCTTTACATGTATCATTTAACAGAAGCGAATAGTAACATTATATACTGTGAACTCATTACAATACAATATTGAGTAAGGAGATTATTCATATCTATGTCTATTCATATCTATGTTTTCAGAAAAATAAATTTATATTTATGTTTTCAGTAAAAATATAAATATAAACTGGCTCCTTTTAAAGTCTCGTTATCAATTAATTAATACTGTTATTGTTCAGTCAGATTCAAATGTTATGCTTTATTCATAAATACATTTGCATACAATTATCATAATCTACAACTGCAAATATATGTATTCAGTTAATGATTATTAATTCATATGTAGCTAAATTGTATTTTACAAAATAAAAAGAATTATGACCTGATTACTTTCTTAAATATATATAGTGAATAATTCAACAATTTGTGCAAGAAGATTATCCTTTAATGTGTAATTTGTTTTGTTCTCATCTGATTATTTGCAAATTGATAATATCATCATCTCAGAAAATTAAAACACTGGAGCACATTTCATCTTTCTTATCAATTGTAATCATCCCACAGTTCTGGCTGGTGGCAAGCAGATATCAAATTACCCTGCTCCCCAGTGTTTAATTGTCAAGCAATTAATTATGGATTTCACCCTTCATGATAAGGTGTTTGGTGAAAATTCTGCCTTACCCTTGTCCTATAACTGGAGATAATCGGTTTTTGATGAAGAAAGGGGCATTCAAATGCCTAACATGCGGAAACAAAGTGTTGAAATTGGTGTGAATTAAATAAAAACAATAACATTTATCATGAGAATTTATTTAATACGTAACAAGGTAATAAGGTAACAAATATAGAGATTCAAATCAGCTATACTATATGATGAATATATTTAAAATTTATTGGTTGTTTGTTTTCATCCTTATTTGTGTTCGTTCATTAAATTAAATTTATTATGAAAGAATTTCTATTTCTGGGTATTTTTATTATAAAAAATAGTCGCGAAGATGTGCTTTAACTTAAGAAAATTGCGAGCAGTGTTAAATATTTCAATGCAAATAAAATGGCGACAGCGCTTTTGTTTTCACCGTCGTCAAGGGGCATGTAACTCTAACTGACGCAAGTGCCCGGATGTTGCGATAAGGTCAATATCACGCTGAAAATATGGGCAGACATAAAACCCAATCAGTACTTTAAAATGAAACCATATATGATGTGATCCGTAGTTTATATTCGAGGTTTTATTCGCTAAAACTATGAGGAGTTTAAATAGAAAATCAAATTCATCGGCAAAATGGGGTAAATAAAATCTGGTGTAATTGTATTATCTAATAGAATATCAATATAAAAAGGTGTGAATTCATTAAACCGAATCAGTACTTTAATACAAAAATCAAATTAAATAATATCCAGGTCATATTTTCTTAGTTAAATGTGTCACAAGTTTACTGCAATTGGAGCAAAACGTGTGTTTACCGAGAATAGCGTAAAAATGCAGTAATATTTGTAACGATTCTTACCGTAACCTCCAATGATGTCCCCTGTTTACTGAACTGGTCTGGTGAAAACATTATCCAGCAATTTAAAAATAACATATTCAGTCAATGTCAACAAAGAACTCGCTCTTAATTCGCTCTTTAGTTTGTAGCTTTTACCCGCTTCGCAAACAAAATGGCGTCATCTATATTTTTCTTCAAGTCTCGCGAAATCCTGTAACGGGTGAGAACTCGGCACGCTTTATTATATAAATTGGGCGACTTTCCAGTCTCTGTTATCTACGTCTCTGCAAAATGACATAACTATGAAAATAAATACGTAGAATTACATTATTTCACGCATACCATTATACAACCATTCGTTTTCTTTTCCGACTTGATACATTTACAGCTTTCCATTTAATATTTTACAGACACAACATTCGTCCAGAATTCGCGCGAATCCATTAAATCCGATGCCACATTTAAACCGTTAGCTCTACTCGTAACGTTAATTTCTGGCTCAAAGTAAATCATTTTAACTTCAATTAACACATCTCTATTGCTTTCAAACTCTACTTCATCAAATCCATAGAAAGGCAGGTCAGAATCCATGTCATAAATCAGAAAACATTCATCGTACTCCGCCATTTTTTACACATTTTCAAAGAATAAAAGTGCTTTATGCCCCACTTCCTGCTGAGAATATGTTTTAATTTCTATTTATAATTAACCGATGAAATTTTACATATCCTTAAACCAGGGCCTTATGAATTCAGTTATGTAAACATTTGACCTCTCACAGAACAGTAAACAAAGGAAATAGAAATTAGGTGTGAGGTCACTATCAACAAGAACAGAATTGTTTTACGAACGAAATTTGTTATAGTTTCTTAGAAGGTTTATTCACGTAAAACGGTCTTAGAAAAATTCACTTAAAACGGTGTAAGCAATATTCTTGGACGAAAACGTTAGAAAAACGTTTCCAAAAAAAAAATTGTAAGAATTACCATATACTAAATTAAATAGATATATCGTCTGATTTTTTATCAGGTAAGGCTTCATAATGGTCAACCGATCGATGTGGGTTTTCGAAATGTCGTATATACCTTAAGCATAGGTGCGTTGCACCTATGCTTAAAACACAGGATACACACAGCATTATATATATAATAATTTTTCATAACAATGATCCAGCAAATAATAATTCTTCACAGATCGATCACCATGTCTGTAATGATTTGTACAATCTTGCTTATGTAATCTTAAAGCAAATTTACATAATTAACAGATCTTAATTAAGTTCTACCTTAAGTCATGATAGCAGTTTGTGTGACAGTATTCTTTCTTTTTAAATAAAAGGTTTATTTATTCTGTACCATTTTTAACAAATTCTATTTTACTTTTGCCTACATAAAATTAGTGTACATGTATTCAATTTAGAACATTATATTAAATCAAAGCATGTATTTTAGGAAAATGAAGAGATCGCAATGTGTGAAGGCACTACAGCTCCAACCTGAAACAGAATCATAAAGGAACCCAAAAAAGTCTGGAAGCCAGAAAGGGAAAGGGACTTCATACGTCCCATCCCGATATCCATGACGTCAGAGAGGGAAAGGGACATCACACGTCCCATTCCAAGAACCAGGACACCTGAGAGGGAAAGGGACACCATATGTCCCATCCCAACAGTAAGGAAAGTCAGCATACATGAACCAAGAGAGTCTGAACAAATTAGATCCTACGCAGATGTTTGCAGATCCATAAGTGTCAGGGAACGTCATTCGGAAACGTCTGTTACAACGTACTTGGATTTTAATAGGAGCTATCAATAGTAGAGACATTATGCAAAACGGAGTGACGAGTTTGACAATATGTGACCACTTTTAGTATACATTTAAAAAGACAATAATATAATTATGAATGTTACTCTGTCGGATGAAATGATTGCTAATTTCGTTTTTCAAGACACGTGTAGACACACCGCGAACTTTCAGTGTAAATAAATGTTTTTCTGTTTGATGAACTGAAATTTTAAGAAGATGTGAATCGTGTTTAGTATTAAGAAACATCTGGATATTACAAAGTGTGATATACTGTACTTTGAAGGATACGTAAGTGTTGTATAGTATGAAGAAAGTACAGATATTACAAAACTGTGATAAACTGTACTTTAAAGGATACATAAATGGTGTATAGTGTTAAGAAAGCATGGATATTACAAAATGTAATAAACAGTATTTTTCATTAAAGGGTACATAAATGGAGAAAAAAAGCATGGATATACCAAAAATGTGATATACTGTACTTTGAAGGATACATGAATGGCGTAAAGTATTACGAAAGCATGGATATTACAAAAATGTGATAAACTGTACGTTGAAGGATACATGGATGGTGTAAATATTATAAAGTTTAATAAGAAACAATGGATACTACAAATATTTGATACACTGTTCTTTGATGGATACATCGGAGGCAGAATGTTTCATTAGTATTAAGAAACTAAAAATATTATGAAAATGTGTTTTTAACAGACTGGGTTCAATCACTAAATATATCCCGATCGGGCTATAGTAGTATTTCTTTTAAATGTACATTTTTGTTAGTTTAGTTTTCAATAATGATTTCACTCAACAACTATTTTACCATAAAGCTAACACCATCTGATCAGTTTGAAAATAAAAGGGCACTTTAAAGGGGAGAAAAAGAATCTGCCCCATGTCGGATTCGAATCCATGTGGCATCAGGTATTGACTGACAATGAACGTTAAGCTAACTTACGCGTTAGAACACGTTTCTATCAATATTTCACAAAAATAAAATAATGGCTATAATAGTCTTATTGTTACAAGATCTGGATTGATAATCTAGAGGTAAATGTATTGATCGAAATTGGGCAAAATCTTGAACTAAATGTATTTAAAAGTACGACACAAGTAGTGTATAAGCTGCAAGCAGATCAAGAAAATAATTTTTATAAAAAAAGTTTGCGTATTCCGTCAGGTTCTGATTTTGAAATTATTGTAGTGAATAAACAATAATTTAACAGTGAATCATAAAATTAGACACCAATGGAATGTGCAAACTTCATTTTTTCCAATTAAGATAAACATTTCTTTACCCATTCAACTTTTGAGATAAATTAAAATAAATGATTGCACCCCAGCCTGTTTAAACTATTACTCTTATATTAAAAAAGGTGTATTTTCTCAAACGGTCATTGCTATGAATATAAGACCGGTTATATTTACCATTTTTATACTTTTTCTTTACATGTATCATTTAACAGAAGCGAATAGTAACATTATATACTGTGAACTCATTACAATACAATATTGAGTAAGGAGATTATTCATATCTATGTCTATTCATATCTATGTTTTCAGAAAAATAAATTTATATTTATGTTTTCAGTAAAAATATAAATATAAACTGGCTCCTTTTAAAGTCTCGTTATCAATTAATTAATACTGTTATTGTTCAGTCAGATTCAAATGTTATGCTTTATTCATAAATACATTTGCATACAATTATCATAATCTACAACTGCAAATATATGTATTCAGTTAATGATTATTAATTCATATGTAGCTAAATTGTATTTTACAAAATAAAAAGAATTATGACCTGATTACTTTCTTAAATATATATAGTGAATAATTCAACAATTTGTGCAAGAAGATTATCCTTTAATGTGTAATTTGTTTCATTCTCATCTGATTATTTGCAAATTGATAATATCATCATCTCAGAAAATTAAAACACTGGAGCACATTTCATCTTTCTTATCAATTGTAATCATCCCACAGTTCTGGCTGGTGGCAAGCAGATATCAAATTACCCTGCTCCCCAGTGTTTAATTGTCAAGCAATTAATTATGGATTTCACCCTTCATGATAAGGTGTTTGGTGAAAATTCTGCCTTACCCTTGTCCTATAACTGGAGATAATCGGTTTGTGATGAAGAAAGGGGCATTCAAATGCCTAACATGCGGAAACAAAGTGTTGAAATTGGTGTGAATTAAATAAAAACAATAACATTTATCATGAGAATTTATTTAATACGTAACAAGGTAATAAGGTAACAAATATAGAGATTCAAATCAGCTATACTATATGATGCATATATTTAAAATTTATTGGTTGTTTGTTTTCATCCTTATTTGTGTTCGTTCATTAAATTAAATTTATTATGAAAGAATTTCTATTTCTGGGTATTTTTATTATAAAAAATAGTCGCGAAGATGTGCTTTAACTTAAGAAAATTGCGAGCAGTGTTAAATATTTAAATGCAAATAAAATGGCGACAGCGCTTTTGTTTTCACCGTCGTCAAGGGGCATGTAACTCTAACTGACGCAAGTGCCCGGATGTTGCGATAAGGTCAATATTACGCTGAAAATATGGGCAGACATAAAACCCAATCAGTACTTTAAAATGAAACCATATATGATGTGATCCGTAGTTTATATTCGAGGTTTTATTCGCTAAAACTATGAGGAGTTTAAATAGAAAATCAAATTCATCGGCAAAATGGGGGTAAATAAAATCTGGTGTAATTGTATTATCTAATAGAATATCAATATAAAAAGGTGTGAATTCATTAAACCGAATCAGTACTTTAATACAAAAATCAAATTTAATAATATCCAGGTCATATTTTCTTAGTTAAATGTGTCACAAGTTTACTGCAATTGGAGCAAAACGTGTGTTTACCGAGAATAGCGTAAAAATGCAGTAATATTTGTAACGATTCTTACCGTAACCTCCAATGATGTCCCCTGTTTACTGAACTGGTCTGGTGAAAACATTATCCAGCAATTTAAAAATAACATATTCAGTCAATGTCAACAAAGAACTCGCTCTTAATTCGCTCTTTAGTTTGTAGCTTTTACCCGCTTCGCAAACAAAATGGCGTCATCTATATTTTTCTTCAAGTCTCGCGAAATCCTGTAACGGGTGAGAACTCGGCACGCTTTATTATATAAATTGGGCGACTTTCCAGTCTCTGTTATCTACGTCTCTGCAAAATGACATAACTATGAAAATAAATACGTAGAATTACATTATTTCACGCATACCATTATACAACCATTCGTTTTCTTTTCCGACTTGATACATTTACAGCTTTCCATTTAATATTTTACAGACACAACATTCGTCCAGAATTCGCGCGAATCCATTAAATCCGATGCCACATTTAAACCTTTAGCTCTACTCGTAACGTTAATTTCTGGCTCAAAGTAAATCATTTTAACTTCAATTAACACATCTCTATTACTTTCAAACTCTACTTCATCAAATCCATAGAAAGGCAGGTCAGAATCCATGTCATAAATCAGAAAACATTCATCGTACTCCGCCATTTTTTACACATTTTCAAAGAATAAAAGTGCTTTATGCCCCACTTCCTGCTGAGAATATGTTTTAATTTCTATTTATAATTAACCGATGAAATGTTACATATTCTTAAACCAGGGCCTTATGAATTCAGTTATGTAAACATTTGACCTCTCACAGAACAGTAAACAAAGGAAATAGAAATTAGGTGTGAGGTCACTATCAACAAGAACAGAATTGTTTTACGAACGAAATTTGTTATAGTTTCTTAGAAGGTTTATTCACGTAAAACGGTCTTAGAAAAATTCACTTAAAACGGTGTAAGCAATATTCTTGGACGAAAACGTTAGAAAAACGTTTCCCAAAAAAAAATTGTAAGAATTACCATATACTAAATTAAATAGATATATCGTCTGATTTTTTATCAGGTAAGGCTTCATAATGGTCAACCGATCGATGTGGGTTTTCGAAATGTCGTATATACCTTAAGCATAGGTGCGTTGCACCTATGCTTAAAACACAGGATACACACAGCATTATATATATAATAATTTTTCATAACAATGATCCAGCAAATAATAATTCTTCACAGATCGATCACCATGTCTGTAATGATTTGTACAATCTTGCTTGTTTTTTTACAACCATGATTGTTTATATTGTTTGGTGTGTGTGTGTGTGTGTGTGTGTGTGTGTGTGTGTGTGTGTGTGTGTGTGTGTGTGTGTGTGTGTGTGTGTGTGTGTGTGTGTGTGTGTGTGTGTGTGTGTGTGTGTGTGTGTGTGTGTGTGTGTGTGTGTGTGTGTGTGTGTGTGTGTGTGTGTGTGTGTGTGTGTGTGTGTGTGTGTGTGTGTGTGTGTGTGTGTGTGTGTGTGTGTGTGTGTGTGTGTGTGTGTGTGTGTGCGTGTGTGTGTGTGTATGTGTATGTGTGTGTGCGTGCGTGCGCGCGTGCGTGCGTGTGTGCGTGTTTGCGTGTGTGTGTGTGTGCGCGTGTTTGTGTGCGTGTGTGTGTGTGTGCGTGTGTGTGTGTGTGTGTGTGCGTGCGTGCGTGCGTGCGTGCGTGCGTGCGTGCGTGCGTGCGTGCGTGCGTGCGTGCGTGCGTGCGTGCGTGCGTGCGTGCGTGCGTGCGTGCGTGCGTGCGTGCGTGCGTGCGTGCGTGCGTGCGTGCGTGCGTGCGTGCGTGCGTGCGTGCGTGCGTGTGTGTGTGTGTGTGTGTGTGTGTGTGTGTGTGTGTGTGTGTGTGTGTGTGTGTGTGTGGTGTGTGTGTGTGTGTGTGTGTGTGTGTGTGTGTGTGTGTGTGTGTGTGTGTGTGTGTGTGTGTGTGTGTGCGTGTGTGTGTGTGTGTTGTATTCCGAGTTAAATACATGTCTGTATATGTTAAATATATGTTGTTGCTTCTTGAAAATAACTTTTGAAGGTTTTTGCCTTTGAATTTTTTATGCCCCCCTTCGAAGAAGAGGGGGTATATTGTTTTGCTCATGTCGGTCCGTCGGTGTGTCCGTCGGTCTGTCGGTCCGTCCACCAGATGGTTTCCGGATGATAACTCAAGAACGCTTAGGCCTAGGATCATGAAACTTCATAGGTACATTGATCATGAATGGCAGAAGACCCCTATTGATTTTCAGGTCACTAGGTCAAAGTTCAAGGTCACAGTGACTCGAAATAGTAAAATGGTTTCCGGATGATAACTCAAGAATGCTTATGCCTAGGATCATGAAACTTCATAGGTACATTGATCATGACTGGCAGATGACCCCTATTGATTTTCAGGTTACTAGGTCAAAGGTCAAGGTCATAGTGACTCGAAACAGTAAAATGGTTTCCGGATTATAACTCAAGAATGCTTACACCTAGGATCATGAAATTTTATAGCAACAGTAATCATGACTAGCAAATGACCCCTATTGATTTTCAGGTCACTAGGTTAAAGGTCAAGGTCACAGTGACTCGAAACGGTTAAAATTGTTTCCGGATGATAACTCAAGAATGCTTACGCCTAGGATCATGAAACTTCATATGAACATTGATCATGACTGGCAGATGACCCCTATTGATTTTCAGGTCACTAGGTCAAAGGTCAAGGTCAGAGTGACTCGAAACAGTAAAATAGTTTCCGGATGATAACTCAAGAATGCTTACGTCTAGGATCATGAAACTAAATAGTTACATTGATCATGACTGGCAGATGACCCGTATCAATTTTCAGGTCACTAGGTCAAAGATCAAGGTCACAGTGACTCGAAATAGTTAAATGGTTTCCGGATGATAACTCAAGAATAATTAGGTCTAGGATCATGAAACTTCATATGTACATTGATCATGACTAGCAGATGACCCCTATTGATTTTCAGGTCACTAGGTCAAAGGTCAAGGTCACAGTGACAAAACACGTATTCACACAATGGATTCCACTACAACTGACAGCCCATATGGGGGGCATGCATGTTTTACAAACAGCCCTTGTTTTACATATACTTGTGTATTTATTGTTCTTTTTGCATTTATCCATTTAGATCTATGTCACCATTACTTTAAATAGAAATCTGTTTTTTACCAGACTAATTGAGTTTTTACAGAAGTATTGCTTGACATTCTGTGCAATCAAATACTTGTTGTATATTCCCCTACTATTTGGTTTTAGATAACTAACTTCAAATAACAGATTTATAAGTTTACAAATAATACGTAAATTTCGCTTTTGACTTTGGTTTGTGATGTTGTAAAATTTAACAACAGCTGAAATGATATGATTAAGAATTTTTTTGTTTGTATATTTGTTCATGATTACATATTTTGTAAATCATGCCACTCCATCTATGATAAACCAATGACCTATAGAATACACAGATTGGAAACTTCTTCTCCGCTATAGCTATATTCAATCCAATATCGCGGCGGGCATGTATTTTATAGGTCTTTGGTTAAAAATGCCCTTGTGACTATTGTATAACTATGTTGTTTGAATCCTTGTTATCGGAGGAAAAATACAATATATATATACATGTGTGACTTCACCATTTGTTCTTTCCATATTTTGTTTATTGCTGAGAATTCTGTGAAATAAAACTGCTCTTGTTGCTATTATCTACATTTGTGATGAACAACCATTCCAAAATTGGTATAATGTGAATATTGCTGTCAAAATAATATCTGACATAAGAAGACTGATGCTATAGGTGTTGTTTGTCCAACAAGCCTCATTGCTAAGATTGCATCAAAAGGCGGCGCCTATGGCTGTACGATTCTATGACATGTTATGCTCCCGCAGAGTTCCTGTACTGCTCGGCTGCTCCAAACGTCACTGCTGAATTACATTCAACGCAATTTGGCCCTTTTGTATCGGGTGTATTTAAAGATGATATTTTGTATTTGAGCAAGTGGTGGATATGCCAAATCTAGTTCAACAAAATCTCAAATTTGTATCATTTAAAGTAAAAACGACACCAACGACGAATGGTCGTTTGGCAGGTGAACAAAGATGTGCATAGTGTCGATTTTGTCTTGAGACTATGGACACTTGACAATGCTTTGAAGTCAGTTTGTCTTGCAGTGGTGCAGTTTCATGGAAATGTATATGTGAGGTAATAAATATAACAGCAGTCTAACTGTATAATATATAATATAATATAGTCTGCGATAATTTACAGTCAAACATGCTTAATTAAAAGGCAAAATTATTCAAGGAAAACACCAGAGCTAACAAAGCCAAATATCCGCATACAGTATGATCGCAAGTTCATGTTAGATTATTTGAGAAAATACCTTAAAAGTTGTATAAAGTCTCACTGTAAACACTGCCTGCTCAGTTCCTAAGGGTATTAGATGAGCGCCTTGGGACCATAGGCACTCTTGCTATATCGATCGCAGTTGATGCAATGACCTAAATTATTATTACATACGCCAAATTACATAGATCAAGACCTGATTAGATAACATATCGACAATTATAAGCTCGGTGGTATGAATGCCGTGTACGCAAAATTGGCATCTTACACACGCCACGGCTTGTTATTTTAAACAATCCATATTTGTTCCTGTTCAGTTAAATGAATATAATTTTAGATTGTATACTATTCGATAGAATGGATTTTTTTCTGAATCTATGTTGATGTTATAGTACTCGTATAGGAATGTATGTTACTTTGTGATTGAAAGATGAACTTCAAACATGTTTAACATGTGGGTCAGACCGTTCAAAATATCTACCGAACTCGATCTAAGTCTTATTAATCTGCATATCTTTTTTAAGAATTGTATCTTGTAGGTGTTGATATATAATGAAGATAATAAACTCAAGTTTTTAAATACAATCTTTTTACACTCAGTTGAGCTAGTTGAGCTCGATTGGTCATTGTCGGCTCGGGTACTACTTAGATGTACCCCGGGTACTCTTAAGTATACTTTCATGTACCCAGGGTACGGTAAATATGCTTAATCGTACCCGGTCGATTTTTAGACTGTACCCGAGTTATATTCCCGCCCAAAATCCGATGTCGTAAAACGCGCTACCGATAACCTTAAACAAACTTCTCTTTAAAAAAAAAACTGCATCAACATGTTTTTTGAGTATGAGTTTCGATAATATAGAGGCCATTTTACAGAAAATTGACATAAATGTGAATATAATAAATTTCAAAAATATATAGCCGACAACGACCGATTTAGCGGTAAATTTCCGGGTATGTTTGAGTGTATTTACCGTACCCTGGGTACTTGAGTACCGGGGTACATGTAAGCACGGACTCAATATACGCTCCGTGATGTAAGTAATAACCGAGCCGACAATAACCAATAAACACACGTGCATTTGAAAGCGCCTAGGTATAAAAATAATTGTTGAAAAGTACAACGACGAAAAATGTTTTTATAACGAAAGAAAATCTTTGTAAGAACATTATTTGCTATCTTATTTGGAATTGCTTACACGGGATATCTTTTTTTGACGTCTTACGTTCTTTTACTGTCACAGTGTCAAGTTTCAAATTCATCAAGTTCATGCGTGAAAGAAAATACAAACCGACTTTCGTTTCTTGATGTCATACACTGTTTGCCGATGATTAATAATACGAACATGATTTAACACTTAAAGAACAATTAATTTCGTAATCCTTCACAGCATGTTGAATTTACAGTCCTCACAAGCTGCGGGGCAATCAGACCGACGGACAAGAGGGAACCAGTGACCTAAAAAGCAGCCTCTCCCACCATATTGACGTTAGTTTGGGAATAAAAACAACGTTGAGTACATTTTAAATTTAATTTGGAATCAACGTCTTGCTTTTCGAATCATGCGATACGTTTACTGACAGACACATTATTTCCTGGTTGAAAATGTGTCATGTAACGCCTCCGTTAACTTACAAAGACAGACAGACAGACAGACAAAAAACAATCATTAATTACGTCTTTGGATACGTGGTCCATCCATTGGGTATCTTCAATGGTATCTTATTTATGGGAATTTATAATTTACCTTGACATATGCCATAAAGTTGAATCATTTTTAAGTTTTATTATAACAGTATTATCAACGGCAAATAATATGTTACCTCCGCCGTAGTTTCGCTAGATCACAGACGCATAATTACCATAATATACGCGCGAAATATCGATGTTCATCGAAATGTATCGCATGAGCCTTTGTAATAACTACTCAAACAATGAATAATAACATTATTACTTAGAACGAACTACAGTATGATTTTTTACTTCACGAAAAAGTTATGAAATTTAGCACATCAGCAATTTTCTATGTTGAACCGAGTCATCTCAATGCTAAACAAAATCTCTGGATGGCAAAATCTTTATCATAACGTGTCATAGTTTCAAATTTCAATATTGCATTGTGGCGTGCTGTAATCCCAAAGTCATCTGCTTTAAAATAGGCCTCGCGTTATCTTTGTTTTGTATACGAACAAATTGATTATGCCTTATTATTGAGGGTTTAAATGTCTTTAACTGTGCCTGTATAAAATGATCGCTGTGTATTTAACCTAGTATTTTCTCTAATTTGTTTCTGGAGGTCATTCGATCGGATTTTAATTAAATTGTTTGAACGCATGGATTTCCAAAAACTGTCGGACATCAGTTAAACACGACCTTCTTGTGTGAGGATATACAGATAAGTCTCAACGAAAGCGGAATAGAATAGTTCTGTGTCAGAATTATTGAATACGCGTGCTTAAAAAAATAGTGTACAAATGTAGTTGACAAAAACTACATAATTATAAAGAAGTGAACCTCAAGCTTCCATTTTGTCAATTATTAAGATGCTAGCAACTCAATCTTTTTAATAGTTGTCATCGTACCAAAATACTGTTTGATCAAACGTTATAGAAAAGATATATGACCGATCTATGCTTAAACGGATATACACGTGAATTTGTATTGTAATTTACAAAACGTAAGCATATTTCGGTAAAATTATTGTACAAAAACGCCATAGCAAAATAAAAGTGACGTTTGATGTTATACTCTGTAATAATCTTCAGTGAACGCGTAATAGCGAAATACAAAACAACAAAAAACACAATACATTATCTGGAATTATAAATTAAATACGCGGACCAGGGCGGGTAAAGTCGATGCTACAATTGTTCACCAATTACTGAGCGGAAGTCGATATGGACGATATTCACCGGGAACTGCTGCTGAAGAGGCAGCGGTACCTGCGCGATAACGTGATCATGGAGGAAGGGCTGTTGTCGAAACTGAGAGAGAGTGGCGTGTTCAACACGTCCATGATCCAGGTCATTCAGGTGGGTAATCGCGTCGGCTGCGTGTGAAATGTTAATTGTGACAATGTTGATTAAATAATAAAAAAAGACTGGCGAACATTAATGTTGAACACGTTCAATTAGATATCATAAACTAACAAATGCTTCATGTCATACTTCAAGAATTAGCGCACACTGCACATGAATTTTGTTTGGAATAATAAAAATATATGGTTTCTTGTCAAATTTTTTTAATGAGGTGGCGCTGGAAAAGGTACTGTTGCATTTGACAATTACCAATGTCATGCTGAAACATAACAATACATTTTTAAAGGAGCTCAAACTAAGGAGCGTATTATTTTACTTGCAGAGCGAGATCGACAACGACAGGCAGATGGCGCGCCTGCTGGATATGTTGACCAAGCGCGGACCGGAAGCGTACGACAAGTTCATGGACTGCCTGAGCGAGGACTACCCCTGGGTGGTGCAGAACTTCCGAGAGAAGGAGGCCGAGCTCATGGAGCAGGATAGAGGTGAGGCCGTTTGCTGCGGGGTTCATACCCGAGTATACTGATCTAGCGGCCATCTGCTACGGGGTTCAAGCCCTAGTTTACTGATATAGCAGCCGTGTGCTACGGGGTTCACATCCAAATTTTCTTATCTAGGGGCCATCAGCTACTGGGTTCACGCCCGAGTTTACTTATCTAGTGGTCGTCTGCTACGGGGTTCACGCCCGAGTTTACTGATCTAGCGGCCGTCTGTTTCGGGGTTCACACCCGTGTTTACTGATCTAGCGGCCGTCTGCTTCGGGGTTCACGCCCCGAGTTTACTTTTATAGCGGCCGTCGGCTGCAGTGTTCACGTCTGCGTTTACTGATCTAGGGGCCGTTTGCTGCAGTGTTCACAGCCGAGTTTATAGATCTAGGGACCATCTGCTGCACCATTCATGTCTGCGTTTACTGATCTAGGAGCCGTCTGCTGCAGTGTTTACGCCCGAGTTTACTGATCTAGCGGCCGTCTGATGCAAGGTGCACGCCGACTTTACTAATTAAATGACCGTCTGCTGCAGCGTTAAATTACTGATTACGATGCCGTCTGCTGCAGGATGCACGCGCGTGTAAACTGATTTAGAAAGTTCAGTAACTGACGGCTTTGTTTAAGAAATAACAACGCCACACGTTCATATGGGACGCACAACACATGCGTCAATATATGTCATGTGAATATTTTATCGTAACTTATTATTGATTGTTAATTATTTCTGCTATTTAAATAAACTTATTATGTGATGCTGATTGTGGTTGTGATGTTTATTGCGGTGCATGAGGAGAAGGAGGAGGAGTAGTAAGAGGAGTTACAACATCGTAGCTATATTATAGGGGTCCTTAAGGCGAATAAGATCCTAACGGGTACAAACTAGCGCAAAAAGCATTATGTTACATTATTGTGATATCTTTCAGCGGAATCCGACGTGAACCGGGACATCCGGCAGACAGTGAAGGAGTACGTGAAGGAGCTCGCGCGCACGACTCGCATGAACAACGCACAGCGGAAGAACGTCGAGGACTTCCTGTGCCGCCAGATCACCATAGATACCAACCTGAACAGTGGCAGCATGCCGGGTCGCAAGCTGTACGCCATACACAGGCGCCTTATGCAAGGCAAGGGTGCCGCGGGGTTGTTACTGAAAAATGAATGCCTTTTAAGTTAAAATTAGACGCTTTTACACATTCACGCAATACAAGTATTCAATTTAAAAAAGATGGAACAAAAGGTTCTGCTGGGATTAATCGATATCCAACATTTCATTAAATAAGACTGCAGCGAATTTATTAATTAAGTTTATGAACAATCAAATAAATGTAAGCCTAAATATAAATAAATATCCACTATACCTAACTAAAAAATATTCAGTGATGCGCTAGTAACAAGAAAAGTACAACATATTTGAAACACACGTGGTTAGCGTGTGGCTATGATATATATTAGTGAAAACATCATTTTTGAATGATAAATAAACATATTATAACGAAAAATAAACTTTTCTGAAAAAAAAATCACCATCAAATATTATATATTCGATAGTGATTTTTGTTCTCATAAAAGTTGATTTTTCGTTATAATATGATTATTTATTATTCAAAATGATGTTTTCACTAATTAATATCATAGCCTCACGCTAACCACCTGTGATTTGAAACATAATACATGATAGTATATTTTTCTGTCCATTTGTATCGAACATTTTAAATGTTATTTTATTCGATTCATGCGATTATAAATTTTCTCTCCAATAATATAAGGCTTGTTCACAATCAGTTCAAAACACAATATAATCATTTAGGGATCCCGTTGTCGTCTCTCGACGAAAGCGACCAGGGTGACCTTGAAAACATACTTCCGGACAACGTCACCATCGACAAGATCGAAAAAGAGGTCAGTCTACTCGTTGATCGGGTACAAGAACTAGAGACAATTATAGAAAGCTGCTATGAAAAGCTTGGCGAAACCAGTAAAGACAAGTTTCTACCTGATTTGGTATTCTGTCAGCATAAGCTCCTATTGGAGCGAGACATTAAAATCGAAGAGCTGAAACAAAAGGTGCAATCGCAGCAGAAGACGATGCGTCTAGCGCGCGAAAAGGAAAGACGCGCCCGGGAAGAAAGCGAGAAGAATAAGGAGGGCAAAGACGAGGTGGAGAAATCGCTCGACACGCTAAAGGTAAACCGGCAAAAAGCTCAATATTGTTTAATCCGCCTTTCATATTTGTTCTAGATTTTTATGGACTTCAGAATCGGATACTTTCTTATCTATTAAATTCAAATTTTACCTCAAAACAAATGGATTTATAGGCTAACTTGTTCCGAGAAATGACGTGTAAAATATACATGAAATTAATTCGATTATTACAATGATCTTATCATACATGTTGGTGCTCAGCTTTAATTCGTCTTAAGAAATTAAATGGTAACCCTTAAGTCGTTTGATAAGACGAGCTTTGGTTTTTTATCGACATAAACTATATTTGCGATGTAATAACTATCTTTGTCAGAATCTATGCAAGCATCGCTCTGCGAAAACGGGGTTAAATGCATGTGCGTAAATACTGCATTCCAGATTAGCCTGTGCAGTATTCACAGGCTAATCATGGACGACAATTTTCGCCTGAACTTGATTTTTTCTAAGTAGAGATCTCCAATAAACGATACATTTAATCGAAGCGGAAAGTGTCGTCCCTTATTAGCCTGAGCGGACAGCACATGCATTGAGACACGTTTTATCATGTTTATACGCAGATAAAGATCCAGAAGATGCAAGAGGAACGGCAACGGATGGGGATGCGAATGGCGTTCGACGTCGCGTTCGGCTCCACCATCCACCCCAACGTCCCTTCCGGTGTAGCGTCACAGGACCGACCGCGGAAACACAGGTACGGCCTTCTGGCGCCGAATAACAATGTGTAAAATTTATCCTTTTTAGCTGATCTATTTAAAAAAAAAGAGCTATTGTCATCACATGAGCGTCGGCGTCTGCGTCCGGTTTAGTTTTGTGTTTAGATCCACTTTTCTCATAAAGTATCAAAGCTTTGCATTAAAACATGGCACACTTACTTACTACGATGAGGGGACTGGGCAGGCAAAGTAAGATGACTCTGGCTGGCATTTTGACAGAAGTATGTGCCCTTTTTATACTTAGAAAATTGAAAATTTTGTTAAGTTTTGTGTTTAGGTCCACTTTATTTCTAAAGTATAAAAGCTATTGCTTTCATACTTGCAACACTTACTAACTATCATAAGGGGACTGTGCAGGCAAAGTAATGTAACTCTGACTGGCATTTTCACAGAATAATGGCCCCTTTTATACTTAGAAAATTGAAAATTTGGTTAAGTTTTGTGTTTTGGTCCACTTTACTCCTAAAGTATCATAGCTATTGCTTTCACACTTGGAACACTCGCTTACTTTCATAAGGGGACTGTACACAACAAGTTGAATAACTCTGGTGTCATTTTGATGGAATTATGGCCCTTTTTTTACTTAGAAACTTGGAATATTTTGTTAAATTTTGTGTTTAGATCCACTTTACTTCTGTTGTATCAAGGCTATTGCTTTCAAACTTTAAATACTTTCTTACTATCATGAGGGTACTGTACCTGGCAAGTTGAATTTCACCATTGCCTTTAAATGACCTTGACTCTCAAGGTCAAAGCATTAAATTTTGCTAAAATTGCCATAACTTCTTTATTTATGATCAGATTTGATTCATACTTTAACACTTATCTGACATACCACAATAGACTCCACCCAAACCATCCCCACGCCCCGTCCCAGACCCCCCCCCCCCCCATTTTTTCCATGTTTGTCTTATTTTTGAAAGATCATCTAATAAATGACCACACCCCACACTATTACCCCCTCTCAACCCCCCCCCCAAAAAAAAAAAAGAAACATGGTTAAAACAAGAGGGCCTGAAAGGCCCAAAGTCGCTCACATGAGATAACAAGATATTATTGGGACAAATCTTCTGACCAAGTTTCATGAAGATCGGAAAATAAATGTGGCCTCTACAGTGTTAATAAGGTTTTTGCTATAGCCATATAAGGAAAAATGCCCCGCCCCTAGCAGCCATGTTTTTTAACCAACCGGCATCATTTTTGAACTCGTCCGAGATATTATAGGGATGAATCTTCTGACCAAGTTTCATGAAGATCGGACAGTAATGTGGCCTCTAGAGTGTTAACAAGATTTTACTATAGCCATATAAGAAAAAATGCCCCGCCACTTGGAAGCCATGTTTTTCAAGCAAACATAATTATTTTCGAACTCATTCAAGATATCATTGAGACCAATCTTCTGACCAAATTTCATGAAAATTCAAAGATAAATGTGGGCCTCTAGAGTGTTGACAAGGTTTTACAATAGCCATACATAGCCATATAAGGAAAAATGCCCCGCTCCTGGTGGCCATGTTTTTAAAGCAACCAAAACCATTTTCAAACTCATCCAAGATATCATTGGGACAAATCTTCTGACCAAGTTAGCATGATGATCGGAAATAAATGTGACCTCTAGAGTGTTATCAAGGTTTTTCTATAGCCATATAAAGAAAAATGCCCCGCCCCCGTGATGGCCATGGTTTTCAACCAACCGGCATCATTTTTGAACTCGTCCAAGATATTATTGGGATGAATCTTCTGACCGAGTTTCATGAAGATCGGAATATAAATGTGGTCCCCTAGAGTGTTAACAAGATTTTACTATAAATATATATAGCCATATAAGAAAAAATGCCCCGCCTCCTTGGCAGCATGTTTTTCAAGCAAACGTAACCATTTTCGAACTCATCCAACATATCAATAAGACAAATCTTCTGACCATATTTCGTGAAGATTGGATAATAAATGTGGCCTCTAGAGTATTAACAAGGTTTTACTATAGCCATATAAGGAAAAATGCCCCCGCCCCCTGGCTGCCATGTTTTTCAACCAACCTGGCATCATTTTCAAACTCGTCCAAGATATTATTGGGATGAATTTTCTGACCAAGTTTCATGAAGATTGGACAATAAATGTGGCCTCTAGAGTGTTAACAAGATTTTACTATAGCCATATAAGGAAAAATGCCCCGCCCCATTTTCGAACTCATACAAGATATCATTGAGACCAATCTTCTGACCGAATTTCATGAAGATTGGACAATAAATGTGGCCTCTAGAGAGTTAACAAGGCAAATGTCGACGCCGCACAACGGACAACGCACGACGGACAAAAGGCGATCACAAAAGCTCACCACGTTATTTATTTTTATTATTTTATTTTTGAAAGGCTGTCCAACCATCCCCCCCAAGAATTCCCCCGCCCCCCCCCCCCCAATTTTTTTTTAAATTTCTTTTTTGAAAGATAATGTAATAAATGACCACACCACCTCGCTATACACCCTCTCTATCCCCACCCTCCCTCCGTTTTGATTGAAGTATTGAGATAGGTCCCTTCACCTTTAAAAATAAAAATAGATGAGCGGTCTGCACCCGCTAGGAGGTGCTCTTGTTTTAAACAAAGTATGGTCTTTATAGTATACAGTTCAATGGTGGAAAGTTATAATTCAATAGTATTGTATTCTTCCATCTTATAACCTCAAATTAAATTAATCGGAAATGATAGTGAAGTAAAACTCTGTAAAACTCTGTAAGAACTCTTTGACGTTCATGGTAAAACATATTAATGGACTATATCAAACACGCACACAATTCTCACAGACTTTGTTAGATAGACACACATTTTAAATAAATAATGCACTCGTATATTCATTAATTTCAGAGAAATTAAATGAAAACGAAAATTATATGATAAAGTTAGTGAATACAATGTACAATTATTTCTTTATGAGGCACTTTTTAGTGTACGATCATGTTCTGACCAAAATTAGTTTTTAACATAAACATATTATTATTTATTAAAGCGTGCAATTCTACATATTTTAGTCTCCCTCTGGTAAAACAGGACTTACTGCATGGGCATAAATTGTCGTCTCAGATCTGCCTGTGAAGTACTGCACAGGCTTATCTGGGACGATACGTTACGCATATGCATTAAGACCCGTTTCCCCAGATACAGGCTCAATTCGTCGTTTTACGCAATACCCTGAAGAAGGTTCATTTTCCAGACGATCGTCAGTTGATAAACAGACAGAGGGCGACGACATGCAGAAAGATGGTGAAGACAACACCAGCTAATGATGTAGAGACGGCGCTTTTTGTACCATCAGCAAAACAATGAGAACGGTTCTAGTTCTATAAAGTGCTGTAACAAAATAGACATTGTGTTATGCATGCCAATTAAATAACTATGATATCGCAGATACTGATCTTTGTGGACAAGGTAACCTTATGTAAAGGTTTACATGTATGCCTAAATTACTGTTTAATTGTTGTTGTATTAAATTGCTAAACTTAAATGACACTGACTTGCCGTTTGCTGACCTCGTTTATGGTCATATCTGAAAGCTCTGTGAGTGTATATTTATTTTTTAAACATTTACAAATAAAACTATTGGCACTGAATACTTACAATTGTTACACGAAGAAATGAAGATCAAAAACAACAACGTCTAATGGGCACCATCTTGGTTTTCGCCACCTTGGTTCCATACCTGCAGTATGCCAACTATCCACCTTCCCCATATTTGAACCTAGGTCATTCCCCTCAAAGAATGGAGTAAGAAACTGCATAGAAAAAGCATGCACACCTGTTCCCCAAGGGTCAGCAATTTGCAACATATATGTTCAATCAACAAAGCCTTTCCTTGTTTAGTGAATTGAAAATGACAGGGTAGGTTCACTGTATATGGTAAGGATAACATCAAACATTGGCGAATAATACATGTAAAAAAACATGTATTGCGAATGTATTATAAATACACATTGGCAATTTCCCTTGACTTACCGCTGTTCAGAGGTTGCACTGTATTATGATTAATGATTATATTATTTTATACCTGATACAAAGTATAGGAGGATATACTAGAATCACCATGTCTGCCTGCATGTCTGTCTGTCCGTTTGTCATATCGTACCTATGCTGTCCGTCTCTCCGACCGTACACAGTAAGTTTGACTATTCTGGAATCACCTGCCTGTCGTTCTTTCTGATGATAGTGATGGCTATGATGATGATCATTGTTATTTGCTGTTATTAATAATATTATTATGATTATTGTACTATTGAAACAAAGTAAAGGGGTTACCAGCCTCTCTGTCTATAAAAACAGAGTCCGTCTGTCTGTCTGTCCGACTCTCCTTCCTTTTGTCCGTCCGTCTGTTTGTCTGTCTGCCTGCCTCCCAGCCTGTCTCTGTCTGTCTGTCTATTTGCACGTATCCACTTTTGGGGGGAAAATAAGACGTGTGTTTGATTTCAATACTTGATCTTAACATCTAAGACAAAGTCCAAATGCAATTATTTCTGAATTTGGGAAATAAAACTACAAAATACGTAGAACCATGTCGGTGTTAAGACAATGGCTTCTTCAAAAATAAAGCAAAAGTAAACGAATAATATCAATATTGTTTTGAAGGACTTTAAGCTTACGACAAACAAATAAACACATAGTCCATCAACTCACATGGAGAGTCTTTGTGCGAACCCTGACATTTATATCCGAGGGTTATACGGTAATGCGTGATCAGCATGACAGTGCTCAGTTTGTGCTTCGTAATCTTGCACTCCAATATCCAGCACTCCTGCAGCATGAAATGCATGCGGAAATATTGAATGCGGAAATATTGAATAAGTCATGAGAAATGTCACACAATGCATGTGGAAAATCATAAAATACTTGTTTGATATATTATGTAATGCACGTGTGTAGCACATAATGCGCGAGGAACATCAATAAATGCACTTTTACTTTTTAATATCACGTAAATCACTTCATCTGTATCACGAAATACACGCAAAATGCACGAGCTTTAATTAAGGGGTGTTGCTGCAGTTTTGCTGATTTTTTTTCCATCAAATAGATTTTGTACAAAATTTATATTTAAGATATATATACAAATACTATATGAAAAATTAAATAAAAACATAGGGTCACCGGCCTTGTTTTGATTTTATTCACCATTATATAATTATATACATTATTATAATGTACTTTTTCAATAAAACTGAAAAATCTCTAATTGCGTAAAATTGATTAATAACGTATTAAAATGGCAACATGTAAATATTATATAAGCTAAGATACATCATATACCATTTAATTAACCCACACACTACCAATAAAATGGAGTACACAAGTAAAATTTTAAGAAATTTATTTTTTATAATTTTTATGTCACCCCAAAAAACGTCATTTTTTACTATTGTAACCACATAAATATTTTTTTTTTAATCTGTCAAAAAGAATTCTGCGAAACTGCTCAAATATGTTCATCTACGTATTGTCATCATAAAACACAAATACAAAAAGGGGGTCACTGCACTTTTAACAGAGATTTTTTGTTTTAACTATCCCTACCGTCTGCGTCAAATTTCATAAAATTCAGCAATTAGGCAAAACCCAAGTACCGGTACATAGATTGTAGAAATATACATAACCATTAGAAATTGTTTACAATCTTAACTGAGTTCACAACAGCTTACCAAAATACATTAATAAAAAACAATATTTAATCACAAAAATAATACCTTACCGTATCAAACTCGACCTTAATCATTAATAACTTACATGTACTTGTTCACAGATTGCGGCATGTTTTGAAGTTTGTGATTTAATGCTTTAAATTGATAAATGTAAACAACAGGACTAAAGGGCTCCAGTATAAAACAAGAATGAAATTAAAGAAAGAAAAAAAAAGTTAACCCCACCTGGGATCGAACCACTGACAATTGTATTATGAACCAACTCGGTCATTTCTGATGATACTGATAACAAAAATATTGAGTTGTGATAATAGCATCATCGGTATATTGACATTATTTATATATTAAACAAGATCTTTTCCCAGATAACAAGGTATCGAACAATATTGTAGATAACGATCCGCATAATATAAAGAGATCCGTATACTCGTTTCTCAAAAAGTAATGAACAGAAAAACGCCGATTCGGAATACACAACTATAACAGTTATCTTTTTTGCCGGCCTCCATGAGCCTCCTTACATAGTCAAATTATTCGGAGAGTTTGGTGAGGAGCTGCTGATTCGTCCGGCGCTTTTCCTGGACCGCCGGGTGTGGGAAAACTGTCAACACAGACCAAGTGTCACGAGGGTAATAAACGCATGTTCGCAATCATATTGTGTCGACACACGATCACACAATACCAAAAACTTCAGAAGACATGAACGTCAAAGCCATCATCCAAAGAAAGGTGAAGATCAAATCCATAAAAACAACACTATAAAGACGTTTCATACCAAAACACACACTATTGACGGAATGAACTATAGTAGCAATACAACATGTCTGCTTTGTTTATCATAAGAGATAAAACTAAAATGATCGATAGCATAAATCAAGTATCGCGCAAAACAGCAGAAAAAATAAACAAATAAGAACTAACATTGTTGTAAGCGTAAACCGCTCTTTAATAGGCAAAGCAGACATGTTTCATTGCTATTAGGGGATATCATAATAGTAACACTAATGAAATCACACCTTTTTCTACAGAGAAACTATTTTACTTTAGGTACAATTTCGGGCGTTTTAATTGCACAGTTATTAAGCTTACAGCTTATGTTTGTGCCTCTTTACAACGAACTCAGCTCTTATACAATTGTGAGTACATTGGCTGTAACTGAAGCGCGAATAAATAATATGGAGGCCTTATTGGACGAGGCTTTTAGTTAAGTACCCATGGGATAACTGTAACCCTCGCCAGCAATTGCAAAATTGAGTGGGAAGCTCATTTCAATGCTGAGCGTTGTCGGCTAAAAAGCGAGATTGACGTCGAGGTCTTTATATCAATTCCTAGCAAGTAGGGCTAGTTACGATGCACGCGTTGCTATAGATGAAATGATGTTTGGAAAAGATAACGTCAGAGATTTGAATATTTGCGATTTATGTAAGACCGGAAAGTACACTAGCTCAGGTGCTTATGAGCCCTTTATTATGTCATGTAACGTCAGTGGAGCTGGCTTTAGGGGTGACATCGCTGGTATTCTAGGAAGCCCTATTTCGAACTTATTGCGAAACACATCATTTTCGTTGCAAAGGTAAGAACATGACAATGTACATTTCTGGGATGAACTTTCCGACAATATATGTATGAGTAAAGTTTGCACCTTTTTATAAAAAAATATTTGCGAACGTATCAATCCGATGAGATATATGTCCATCTATATCAAGACTTTCGTTTGAAATGTTTTCCTTAAAGTACTATTAACTTCCTGAATCTGTTTCTAACTGACCCCGTTTCAACCCTCCTCTTTTTGCTGCTTAGGGCATTCCCTAGCAAAATGACCACTCTTCCCACATACGAAGCAAACACGTTGTATTCAACCCTAGCTTAGCAGTTAAGTACACTGTATGTTGAATTGGCGTTTGCACAGCGCGCATATCACGTTTACTCTCCCGTATGCTTTAATCAAATTAAATGTTTGCCCGCAATAGTTGCATCAAACTTTTAACCGAAAATGGTCTACGTTCATTGTCACAGAGACGCTTTCAACAGCATCATCTAAGTTTTCTATTAATCCATCTACGATATGGTACAAAGTGGTGTCATATCCATGATTGAATGGAGGAATTAAAGAAACACACACACACACACATACTTTGCAGAAGAAAAATCTTCTATGCAATATTTGACCTCAAAATGGTATTAAAGTCAGTCTTATGGTTATTGTGTGAAACCCATCTCCAAATCTCGCAACTGAACTAATGTCGTATTTCGGAATCCCTCAATTCATTAGACGTTTTAGCCTAGAAATAAGATAAATAACATACAAGAGAAAAGTATGATATTGTCTAAAAAAGCAGTCATCTTAAACTTAATCAGATATGCCTTTAAGACATGTTTCTTGGCCTTTTGGGATATGCATCGCATGGTATAATGTAAAATATAGTTAACATTACAAAGGAAAAACAAGTGAGTAAATGCATCTGCATTGAGGCATTCCATATCTATTACGTTGGGTGCAAATAATCACAGCCTTACAAACTATGTTTGAGCAGCATACAATATTTTAATGTTTTGCAAATATTACTATTACATAATAATAATATTAAAGTTTACTTCTTCTGTTATAAAACTTCGCATTATATGATATCAATTGTATACGTGTTTATGCGTAGCCTGGTTGTGAAACAATTTAAAAATTGCATTATTTTAAGCATAGTAAACTATTACAAATGTTGTTTATATTTTTATTTTTCATTTATATTCAGTAGTGTGAATCAAAGTGACATTAACATATGTGATTTATAAAACTCACAAGTATACATTTTGCAACAGTAGCACATCAAATTTATTATGCACTATTTAAAGATAATTCATTCAACAATATTATATTCGAAATAACTAGATCAGTTTTGGGTAATATTTTTTATGTTTCCTGTATTCATTTATAATGTGTGCGAGTGTAAACCGCTGATTTGAATAACTACTCTTATCACGGTATTGCGCAACTGAACTATCGTCTTGATTTGAGTAACTTCTCTGATCACGGTATTGCGCAACTGAACTTCCGTCTTGATTTGAGGAACTTCTCTGATCACGGTACTGCGTCACTGAACTACCGGCTTGATTTGGGTAACTTCTCTTATCACGGTATTGCGCCACTAAACTACCAACTTGACTTGAATAACTTCTCTTATCACAGTATTGCGCCACTGAACTACCGTCCTGATTTGAATAATTACTCTGATCACGATACTGCGTAACTGAACTACCGGCTTGATTTGAATGACTGCTCTGATCTTCATTCTGCGCTACTGAACTACCATCATGATTTAAGTAACTTTTCCTATCAAGGTATTGCGCCACTGAACTACCGTCCTGATATGATTAACTTCTCCTATCACGGTATTGCGCCAATGATCTACCGTCTTGATTTGAGTAACTTCTCTTATCACGGTATTGCGCCACTGAACTACCGTCTTGATTTGAATAACTTCTCTTATCACGGTAATGCGCCACTGGACTACCGTCCTGATTTGAATAATTACTCTGATCACAGTACTGCGCCACTGGACTACCGTCTTGATTTGAGTAACTTCTCAAATCACGGTATTGCGCCAATGATCTACCGTCCTGATTTGAATAATTACTCTGATCACGGTATTGCGCCACTGAACTACCATCCTGATTTGAGTAACTTCTCCTATCACGGTATTGCGCCACTGAACTACCGACTTGATTTGAATAACTTCTCTTATCACGGCAATGCGCAACTGGACTACCGTCCTGATTTGAATAATTACTCTGATCACGGTACTGCGCCACTGGACTACCGTATTGATTTGAATAATTACTCTGATCACGATACTGCGCCACTGAACTACCGGCTTGGTTTGAATAACTGCTCTGATCTTCATTCTGCGCTACTGAACTACCGTCCTGATTTGAGTAACTTCTCCCACCACGGTATTGCGCCACTGAACTACCATCCTGATTTGAGTAACTTCTCCTATCACGGTATTGCGCCACTGAACTACCGACTTGATTTGAATAACTTCTCTTTTCACGGTAATGCGCCACTGGACTACCGTCCTGATTTGAATAATTACTCTGATCACGGTACTGCGCGACTGGACTACCGTATTGGTTTGAATAATTACTCTGATCACGATACTGCGCCACTGAACTACCGGCTTGGTTTGAATAACTGCTCTGATCTTCATTCTGCGCTACTGAACTACCGTCCTGATTTGAGTAACTTCTCCCACCACGGTATTGCGCCAATGATCTACCGTCTTGATTTGAGTAACTTCTCTTATCACGGTTTTGCGCAAATGAAATGTCGGCTTGACTTGAGGAACTTCTCTGATCACGGTACTGCGCCACTGGACTACCGTCTTGATTTGAGTAACTTCTCAAATCACGGTATTGCGCCAATGATCTACCGTCCTGATTTGAATAATTACTCTGATCACGGTATTGCGCCACTAAACTACCATCCTGATTTGAGTAACTTCTCCTATCACGGTATTGCGCCACTGAACTACCGACTTGATTTGAATAACTTCTCTTATCACGGCAATGCGCAACTGGACTACCGTCCTGATTTGAATAATTACTCTGATCACGATGCTGCGCCACTGAACCACCGGCTTGGTTTGAATAACTGCTCTGATCTTCATTCTGCGCTACTGAACTACCGTCCTGATTTGAGTAACTTCTTCCACCACGGTATTGCGCCACTGAACTACCATCCTGATTTGAGTAACTTCTCCTTTCACGGTATTGCGCCACTGAACTACCGACTTGATTTGAATAACTTCTCTTATCACGGTAATGCGCTACTGGACTACCGTCCTGATTTGAATAATTACTCTGATCACGGTACTGCGCCACTGGACTACCGTATTGGTTTGAATAATGACTCTGATCACGATACTGCGCCACTGAACTACCGGCTTGGTTTGAATAACTGCTCTGATCTTCATTCTGCGCTACTGAACTACCGTCCTGATTTGAGTAACTTCTCCCACCACGGTATTGCGCCAATGATCTACCGTCTTGATTTGAGTAACTTCTCTTATCACGGTTTTGCGCAACTGAACTGTCGGCTTGACTTGAGGAACTTCTCTGATCACGGTACTGCGCCACTGGACTACCGTCTTGATTTGAGTAACTTCTCAAATCACGGTATTGCGCCAATGATCTACCGTCCTGATTTGAATAATTACTCTGATCACGGTATTGCGCCACTGAACTACCATCCTGATTTGAGTTACTTCTCCTATCACGGTATTGCGCCACTGAACTACCGACTTGATTTGAATAACTTCTCTTATCACGGCAATGCGCAACTGGACTACCGTCCTGATTTGAATAATTTCTCTGATCACGGTACTGCGCCCCTGGACTACCGTATTGATTTGAATAATTACTCTGATCACGATACTGCGCCACTGAACTACCGGCTTGGTTTGAATAACTGCTCTGATCTTCATTCTGCGCTACTGAACTACCGTCCTGATTTGAGTAACATTTCCCACCACGGTATTGCGCCACTGAACTACCATCCTGATTTGAGTAACTTCTCCTATCACGGTATTGCGCCACTGAACTACCGACTTGATTTGAATAACTTCTCTTATCACGGTAATGCGCCACTGGACTACCGTCCTGATTTGAATAATTACTCTGATCACGGTACTGCGCCACTGGACTACCGTATTGGTTTGAATAATTACTCTGATCACGATACTGCGCCACTGAACTACCGGCTTGGTTTGAATAACTGCTCTGATCTTCATTCTGCGCTACTGAACTACCGTCCTGATTTGAGTAACTTCTCCCACCACGGTATTGCGCCAATGATCTACCGTCTTGATTTGAGTAACTTCTCTTATCACGGTTTTGCGCAACTGAACTGTCGGCTTGACTTGAGGAACTTCTCTGATCACGGTACTGCGCCACTGGACTACCGTCTTGATTTGAGTAACTTCTCAAATCACGGTATTGCACCGATGATCTACCGTCCTGATTTGAATAATTACTCTGATCACGGTATTGCGCCACTGAACTACCATCCTGATTTGAGTAACTTCTCCTATCACGGTATTGCGCCACTGAACTACCGACTTGATTTGAATAACTTCTCTTATCACGGCAATGCGCAACTGGACTACCGTCCTGATTTGAATAATTACTCTGATCACGATACTGCGCCACTGAACCACCGGCTTGGTTTGAATAACTGCTCTGATCTTCATTCTGCGCTACTGAACTACCGTCCTGATTTGAGTAACTTCTTCCACCACGGTATTGCGCCACTGAACTACCATCCTGATTTGAGTAACTTCTCCTTTCACGGTATTGCGCCACTGAACTACCGACTTGATTTGAATAACTTCTCTTATCACGGTAATGCGCTACTGGACTACCGTCCTGATTTGAATAATTACTCTGATCACGGTACTGCGCCACTGGACTACCGTATTGGTTTGAATAATGACTCTGATCACGATACTGCGCCACTGAACTACCGGCTTGGTTTGAATAACTGCTCTGATCTTCATTCTGCGCTACTGAACTACCGTCCTGATTTGAGTAACTTCTCCCACCACGGTATTGCGCCAATGATCTACCGTCTTGATTTGAGTAACTTCTCTTATCACGGTTTTGCGCAACTGAACTGTCGGCTTGACTTGAGGAACTTCTCTGATCACGGTACTGCGCCACTGGACTACCGTCTTGATTTGAGTAACTTCTCAAATCACGGTATTGCGCCAATGATCTACCGTCCTGATTTGAATAATTACTCTGATCACGGTATTGCGCCACTGAACTACCATCCTGATTTGAGTTACTTCTCCTATCACGGTATTGCGCCACTGAACTACCGACTTGATTTGAATAACTTCTCTTATCACGGCAATGCGCAACTGGACTACCGTCCTGGTTTGAATAATTACTCTGATCACGGTACTGCGCCCCTGGACTACCGTATTGATTTGAATAATTACTCTGATCACGATACTGCGCCACTGAACTACCGGCTTGGTTTGAATAACTGCTCTGATCTTCATTCTGCGCTACTGAACTACCGTCCTGATTTGAGTAACATTTCCCACCACGGTATTGCGCCACTGAACTACCATCCTGATTTGAGTAACTTCTCCTATCACGGTATTGCGCCACTGAACTACCGACTTGATTTGAATAACTTCTCTTATCACGGTAATGCGCCACTGGACTACCGTCCTGATTTGAATAATTACTCTGATCACGGTACTGCGCCACTGGACTACCGTATTGGTTTGAATAATTACTCTGATCACGATACTGCGCCACTGAACTACCGGCTTGGTTTGAATAACTGCTCTGATCTTCATTCTGCGCTACTGAACTACCGTCCTGATTTGAGTAACTTCTCCCACCACGGTATTGCGCCAATGATCTACCGTCTTGATTTGAGTAACTTCTCTTATCACGGTTTTGCGCAACTGAACTGTCGGCTTGACTTGAGGAACTTCTCTGATTACGGTACTGCGCCACTGAACTACCGGCTTGATTTGAGTAACTTCTCGTATCACGGTATTGCGCCACTGAACTACCGTCCTGATTTGAGTTAATTCTCTTATCACGGTTTTGCGCCGCTGAACTACCGTCATGATTAGAGAAAATTCTCTGATCACGGTATTGCGCAACTGAACTACCGTCTTGATTTGAGTAACTTCTCTGATCACGGTATTGCGCCACTGGACTACCGGCTTGATTTGAATAACTGCTCTGATCATGGTACTGCGCCATTGAACCACCGACTTGATTTGAGATACTTACCTGATCACGGTATTGCGCAACTGAACCACCGTCTTTATTTGAGTACCTTCTCTGATCATGGTACTGCGCCACTGAACTACCGGCTTGGTTTGAATAACTGCTCTGATCTTCATTCTGCGCTACTGATCTACCGTCCTGATTTGAGTAACATCTCTCACCACGGTATAGCGCCACTGAACTACCATCATGATTTGAGTAACTTCTCCTATCAAGGTATTGCGCCACTGAACTACCGTCCTGATTTGAGTAACTTCTTCCACCACGGTATTGCGCCAATGATCTACCGTCTTGATTTGAGTAACTTCTCTTATCACGGTATTGCACAACTGAACTACCGGTACCGTCTTGATTTGAGTAACTTCTCTTATCACGGTTTTGCGCAACTGAACTGTCGGCTTGACTTGAGGAACTTCTCTGATCACGGTACTGCGCCACGGAACTACCGGCTCGATTTGAGTAACTTCTGTTATCACGGTATTGCGCCACTGAACTACCGTCCTGATTTGAGTTTATTCTCTTAGCACGGTTTTGCGCCTCTGAACTACCGTCTTGATTTGAGTAACTTCTCTGATCACGGTACTGCGCCACTGAACTACCATCCTGATTTGAGTAACTTCTCCTATCAAGGTATTGCGCCACTGAACTACCGACTTGATTTGAATAACTTCCCTTATCACGGTAATGCGCCACTGAACTAACGTCCTGATTTGAATAACTTCTCTGATCACGGTACTGGGCCATTGAACTACCATCTTGATTTGAGTAACTTCTCTTATCACGGTATTGCGCAACTGAAATACTGTCTTGATTTGAGTAACTTCTCTGATCACGGAATCGCGCAACTGAACTTCCGTCTTGATTTGTGGAACTTCTCTGATCACGGTACTGCGCCACCGAACTACCGGCTTGATTTGAGTAACTTCTCTTATCACGGTATTGCGCAACTGAACTATCGTCTTGATTTGAGTAACTTCTCTGATCACGGTATCGCGCAACTGAACTTCCGTCTTGATTTGAGGAACTTCTCTGATCATGGTATTGCAATAATGATTAGCGGGTATCTCGATGACTATGATCATCACATGCATTTTGTATTTCAGACAAACTAGCATATTCGCATGAGATATAATTTTTCGGAGTTATTTTGACCGGGGCTTTGTAGGTCGCTTGAAAACCAGGGTTGGTTCGCAAACTATCCGAAGTCGAACGTATCGTTAGTTGAGTTGTATGTTTAAAGCTGGTTTGAACAGGCATCGCAACGTTGGTTTTTGGTGCAGTGGTCATATGTGTTGGAATAGACGTATATCCAAAATCATTTGAAGGAAAATCTTTGATGTTTTACTGTTATACCACATTGCAGTTTGGGTGTATATGATTTATATACTGATTTGACCTGGTCGGAGAAACAAGTAGGACTTTCACTTGAATCTTTCACTCTGTATCCCGATCGATACGTAGAGGCTTTGTTGGATTGAATCGCTGGCTTATATGGTGTTGGTGTGTTGTGCCAATACCCTCCTGCAGGTCCTCGAACGCGAACGGACGTTCCCCCGTTATTTGATGTCAGCTTTGACGAGGGTATATATGAAGAAATGCGCACCGGTATTGTGTCGCATATTCCGAGCCGTTCCAGCTCACGAAAAACCCATAAGCGTCGATTGTCTGCGGTAACCCATTTTCCATCGCGGTTCACCACCGTTATTGTTGGAATTGAAGAAACTTGACATCTTAAAATTGAAAAATATTATCGAATTAGTTTAGTTTTTATAATTCACCTGATGAAATAATTTGGAAATGTACACTATAAAATACACGATATATGATAGGACATCTTTATCTCTCAGGCTAAAATCCGAAGCCGTTAATAGGGCTGAGAAAACAGACCATTGTTCGATTAGCAGTGTAAATCGTTCCGAGCGACATTAGGAAACGCCTCGTTCTTTTTTAAGATATGGCGAGGGAATGGTTGGTGAATTGTGTGCGTTGAATTAGTATTCATGTGCATCTTTTAATACCTACTTGTGTTTTTCTTTTATTTTGGGTAAACCTACATATTTCAAATAGACGCCATGTTTTCCAATTATTTTGAATTTAAGTTTTGATCTTAGAGAGGAATCTTATAAATGGTAGTGCATTCTTTTTTAAAACAATATTTTGGACCGAATTTCCGAAAAAGATAAATTGAAATAACTGACATAAATTTATGCATTTGTTACGGTAAAAAAATATTACATATGACATGATAATACATGACAGAAGTATACTTCTTAATATCATATTTCACTTCTAGCATCATGACAACATTAAACAAGTATCCCAATAAAGAGTCGCGGATTCAAGTTTTATCTAACCTTCCTTCACAGACATCATCCAAGGTTTCTCCAATTGTAGTTCTATTGTGTGATGACCGCTTATCAAAAAAAATATTGATAGAATCTTGCGAAAAAAATATGTTCGATGGTTTAAGATCCATTCTATTGATTACATAAATGTTGTAATTTTTAACCACATTTATATTGTATAAACTGTATTGCTATTCATAACAATTATTTTCTCCATTATTCTATGCTTTGCCCTTGCTAATATATGTACGTCTATTATTGAATCAATTCTTTCAGAATCAGACTTTAACAAATAGTTGCTTATATTTTACCAGTCTGGGATGGGCTATAAGTTATTCATGTCTCAAACAATAAAATCGTGACTGTGCAATCTATAAAATATACGAATGCCATTCAAATAGTACGAGTACATATGCTATTTTCAATAAATGATGTTAAACAAATTAAATCTGGTACGAATGTGGTCGGGTACAAGTCTTCAAGAACAGTTTCATTCATTTAACATTTGTATTTACTGGTTAAACTTAATTTTTACACTTACAATGTAAATGATATAAAACAACTAAACACAAATACACAGGTTTAAGTTAATAACTTAAATTATATAAAACAAATTTCACAACAAATACACTTCTCACGTTTGCCTCAACAAACTTGTTCAAGTTGTTGTCGTTGTATAGTTGTAATGTATCAGTTACCTCCCTTGTTGTAATTTAACAGCCAATTCAGAAATATACAACATAACATATACGCGCAAAATCTTCCAGATTGATATTAGTTTCTTGGAAAATATACTGCTTTCTTCTAAATAAACTTATAAAATAAAAATAATTAATAAACTAACAAAGAAATATTTTTAAATGTAAATTTACCGAAAAACTACTGCATAGAATTTAACGTAATCGCGCAATTTTTCGTCAAATTATTGATGCTTAATAATTGAAGTGCTGAATCAATATACTTTTTATTTGGTGAAAGTCAGTTTTCAACAAGTAAATGAAGCGTATTTCAGCAACCCACAATATGTCAGTTTTAAACTTTCAAGAATATACAAAAACAAGTTATATCCCTTTAGTAACGGTGGATGCTGGTCATAATACACCAAATAGTTTCCCTATGTAATTCAATGTAAAAGCGACAACTTTGAGCGAAAATAAATGCAACATTTTGCACATAGAGACCCCCATAACCATACCTTTTCTTAAAGGCCATTCTAAGCGGAATCGATTTATGCAATAAAAAAGATATGTCATGTACAATGCAAGAAAGAACTTGACACAAATCAAAATCGACTGTTTTTGCAACTTTTTTTTCCGGCCGTTTCTTAGTGGAATGTAACCTTTTCTAGTGCAATGGTTTACTATAGTCTTCAAGTGTATCATATTTCAGGGATTCAGTAGTGAACACCTATTCATGCCCTACCATTATCTCCGCAAGATAACACCTGAATAATGGTAAAAAGTGTAAAACATGCCTTCCTGTCAACTATGATATTTTTTTAGAGAGTACAGCCCTACATGAAGCGATCATTTAGTGTATTGTAACCTGCTTACCAAAGTTCAAATAGTCCTCGCCAGTAATTGTACGGGGACGAGATTTCTATGCATTGTAAAATTCGCAGCTCTCTGCTTCGCCACATTTTTCCAACTATCGTCTGCATTAGCCACCATGTTTTTCCAAATTAGTGTAATGTTTGTTGTTGACAAAGAGATCGACAACAACAGCATAAAATCGTTTCGACTAGTGCAGGAAGCGTCAACCTCGTACAGTAATATGCACTTCTTGAATGTATTAATGATCATCTACGTTTAATTTTGCGAATTCTTTTAACTACATGATTGTCCGGTGAATACTGCCCGCCATTTTGCGAGTATTTTACGTCATGTTACTGAACATATTTCTGACTGATAATGTCAAGTTTAAGAATTATTAAGAAACGTAAACATATTCATTTTTCTTTAGTATTGAAGGGTCAACTTTACCATTGGTGATACCTAAATGACGTATTGAATAAGAAAGTTACAGAGTCCTTGCCTCAGGTAAATTTATAGATACGTATGGAAATATAACCCTAAATACTTGGGACGTTTGTGAATACGGGCCCTGGTTGACACTTAAGATATTTAAGCTCTAGTTGACAATAACAATAGCAAAGCTCTTGTTGATAATGAAGATTGCAACGCTCTTGTTGACAGTTAATTAAAGGGACGAGTCCACACTTGCTCACGAGTTTTCCCAATTTTGAAAAAAGTCAAAAAATGAATTTACAAACAAACCTGATTTATTTAATAGATTTTAATAATTATTCTTAAAGGTGAAAGCGATAAATAAAAAGTGCCTTTCGTAAGGTTCGATACCGGCACCTTTAGAAGCACAACTAAGAACGCTACCACAACACCGTGCAGGCTTTCCAAAAAAGGGGTAGTATTAACGCTTTGTTGATAAAACGCACTTTTGATGAGTTTCCGATGAAAGCATACCAAACAATTGATATTTTTCCTATTTTGAATAATGATTACACATAAACCACCAGATATTGTTAATGGTGTATGTCCTAGTCAGAAGTCGTATTTCGCTTATTTGAATATTCATTTTTTGCATATGTGAACTTTGTTTTTAAATTGTCATATTGGTAAACCATGAACATGGCCCATAAAACACAACTATAGATCACAATGAAGATAGATTAAAACTTACGATGTAAAAAATAAATAAATCTAATTGTCACTGAAGATAGCAAAGCTCTTTTTAAAAATAAAGATAGGAAAGCTCTAATTCACACTAATAAAAATCTTTCTCTCTGGTTGAAAATAAAGTTATAAAAGTTCTAGTTGAAATTTTCATATTAATTTAACAAATTTGCGCGTTTTGTCCTAACATGGGAGGCGCTGTTACGAAATGGCACAGGTAAAAGTTTGTCCACCTCGATGTGATCGGCCTTAAATGAAAAAAGACCGGTTAATACGTTGTGCAATCGTTAATTGTTCAAATGCAGTATTTGTACCGCTACGGCGCAGTAATCTTCTGCGCAGCCTTATGTCACACTTGTTGCGGTTAGATTTCCAACTAAATTTTGTATGGTCATTTTGCCAGCACTATTTTAGCTCACCTGAACACGAAGTGCTCAGAATAAGATTCTGTGGTCCGTCTATATTTCCGTCTCCCGTTGTCAAATGTTACCATTCTAGAGGTCACCGTCTAAAGTCAGTCTTGATTTGAGTTAATTAGAATTTTGTCTTTCATTACAATATCTAGGCTAAGTTCGAGTTTTGGTCGAGAGGGGTTAAAGCCATGGTTATATTAAAGAATAGTAATCGGAATCGGAATAATTTTTCCAGTAAAATTACAATTTTCCTGTAAAATTATAAATTGTGTATTGCAGCAATCTAATTAATTAATTAATTTTGTCATTTATAAGAGATGTGTGTTTTTGTAAGCGTATTTTAATTAATTTATCCATATTACTGGTTTAACAATTTGACCAATAATCGCTTTCGTAAATGACTCAAATGACTGTATTTATAACCGAAAAAATAAGTAAATATCCATTAGCTATTTAAGTGTCATTAAACAACAAACAATCGGTGACCGTTTTGATTCAGAATAAGTCACACCAATGCCACTAATGTTTAGTCAGGGACGTCAATACATATAAATTCATCAATACCGGCACTTATGGGAGTAAACAGCTTAAATAGATGGAGCGAAAATCCATTAGGCATGAATGACAACGAAAATTAACGCATTTCCGTTACGCATCGACCGTTTTAAGTGGCCACTCAAAAATACTTGAAAAATTTAATTTATGTCTAGCAGATGAAGCTTTACTAAATGTTATGAAAAACTGTTGCAAGTTGACATTAATCTTCGCTAACAATATGTTTGACATAAGTACATTAAATAGAGGATATTTGTTCATGTCAGTGTAAGATCGTTTGTCATTTCACGGGTGATCATAGAAAATATATTTAAACGAGTGGCGCACACTGACATGAACAAATTTTCTGTTTCTTGTATGCCCCTTTTTAAAGAAAATAATTAACAGCTGTTTCCCTTTCTCATAAAAGTTACCCTTTCTCCCGTGGCGCGCCTCAATACATTTCAATACATGAAATGACGTCATTATACCAGCGAAAATTTCCGGTTAAACTCTTTTCAGGCCCGTACGCAGGCCTGGGGCCTGGCCCCCCCTCCCCAGCTGGCTGTCAAGTTAGGATTTTTTTTTAAATAATGGGCCAACTCCAATTTTTCTCTCATGAAAGGGCCCACAATACACTTTCACTCAATTCGAAAGAGGAGATGTGTTTTATTGTCCTGATAAACTGAGATTAACGCTATTTTACTCGTTATTGGAGATAAGCCCCTAGGCAATGTTTTCTTATCACCTTGTACACACATCCCTGATCAGTCAATTGCCCCTTGTGATCCTTAATGCTTCATCTATCGATGGTTAATGTAAAACGTCTTTTGATTGGCCAAGGACAGAGAAGTAGAGAATGGAAGCAAATGATACAGGAGGTCGAAGGTCTGAAAATTGCTGATGTTAATAATTTGTGAAAAACAAGTAATTTTGGAAGCAATTAGAGAGGTGATATGGATAATTGGCATTTATATGAACTGGAAAGTTTCTTTGTTTAAGTCCAAGGCTCATAATTTTGCAAAAAAAAAACAAATGGACCGGAACGAAAGTCATTATTCATCCGTGAGTCATGTAGGTAGACTCACACATCAAAAATAAGGTCAATATGTTAAAGCGTTTCGAAAAAAAGTTTGGAAAATGAAATGCTATATGATATATGCCACCCTACCGGGGGCATAATTTTCAGCTCAATTTCAGAAAGAGTTCGATAAAAAACACGTCAGGAAAACGGTTTTTATAAAGAAAAAATTAAGTTCAAGGCCCATAACTTCGCCAAATATCAATGGTCCAGAACAAATTGCACACTTTATCTGATGGTCATGAAGGTAGACTCACATACCAAAAATCAGCTCAATATCTTAAATAGTTCCGTCAAAAACTTACGCAAACGTTTAATATAGAAAAACATTCAAGGTACAATCTAATGTCGCAGTTGTAGACGATTTTGATGGTTTATCTGTGTTGATGATGGTGAAAGTAAAACTGTGTAATAGATTATAAATATTTTATGTAGAATTTACTTTGAAACTTTAGAGGAGGTTCGAATTCAAAGAGAAAATATTTAAATATTTCACAATAATGTTAAAGCTTTAGACTTCAGAAAGGTGCTGATTTACTTGTTATATTCCATAAAGTTATATTACAGAATAAGTTTTTTAAGCATTAAAATTCACCATGAATAGAGCCAAATTAAAAAAAAAATATGGCCGTGAGACCCCTCCCGCACCCTCCCCGGTTAGGCCCCCAGTTAAAAATTCCTGCGTACGGCCCTGTACAATATAAATAAACGGTGAAAAAAAAGCATAAAATAAAAAGAAAATTTGTTGGATTCGATGGAATATCGTTTTTAATGCACTCGTGATCATAAAAATATATATATATACATCCTTGAAGTAAATCTTGATATGATAATCTAAAAATAGAAAAAGTAGTTCCGAAAGTTTGTTATTTTCACCGGTGAAAATAACAATTTGTTTATTTTCACTGCTGTTATTTCACTGCAGAAAGGTCATGTTTTATCATTAGGTATAAAAGAAAGTACTATCATTGACGTCGCGTTTTTTTTGACGTGCACGAAGTAACATTAGTTAACAAATAAATGCATTAATGGTAACGCTTTTGACCATGTCAATACTATGGGACCACTTCCCCTCACCCAATTTCGTGCATATTGACTCAAATATAGTATTTCACAAATTGCAAAGCTCGACCTTCCCGACTTCCATTGAACAACAATTTCATTCCGCTATATGGTACGGAGCTAAGAGAGAAAGGACGCTATTTTACATGACCAGCCTATTTTTTTTATCAGAAAAGCAAATGTAAATTGAATCAATTTATTGTTTGCTCTCCGAATGTAGAATGAACTATTTAAAATATTTACAATTATGTTGCAACACCATTTTGATGCAGTTTAACGAAGATTCTCTTATTTAAATATAGCGTTGATACATTGTGTCTGAGAGCTTTTATACAAAGTGGGTTTTGTAATCCTCGATATTCAGCCATGGAAAATGAAGATACTGTTTGTTTAAACAAATCCTACTTAATTCCCTTTTTATGAATAAACTACCCTGATTGAAAGGTAAATTGTCACCCGTTACAAGTATTTATTCCTTTGGGATAATTAACAAAGGGATATCCTTAAGGGACCATTAATAATTGTAAAATACATATTGTTTAATACGATGAAATGAAGAATTTTGTTTTAATTATGTCAATATAACACATTTACCTCAAGCATCAATGGTCGTGTTGAGACACATTATGCCTAACATTAAACTTTCATTACACAACTAAATATATACATGTGGACACATTTTTTCTTTATTTATGTATACAATCACAAGCACTGCTTATTGTAGAATAATTGAAAATATTACGTATTAAGTCTTTGGTGCGTGTAACGATTAGGTACATTTAACCAAAAACAAATAATCGACTCGAGCTAACTTACATTTGATTTTAAGAATATTTACAATAGATCCGTATATCTGCATGCCCTGTATGAACTGTTGTTTCTTTTAATGATGATGAGTGTCAATGTCATAGAAATGCATACATGTTTATTGAACCAGAAGAAATATGACCCTCGTCATGCGAAATATGTAATTATGCCACATGCGGCCGGCGGAACTCCATACTAGGTCGCGCAGTCTGGTCAGGAGCTACCCTGTAGTTTTGATGATACCTCCGAACCTTGCGTGAATTTATAGCGAACAAGGCAGCTCCTGATCAGGGCCTGTATTCACCAACCGATTCTTAGAAATAAGAATAAAGAATAGACTTAGAACAAGAAAAATATGCTCAGTGTTTGAGTCTTAACAGTCTACCACTGGTGATTTTGCCATAAACAAAGCATTCTTCATGAAGAATGATGTAGATAGAGGTGACAAGTTCGACTCAGAAATAAAGCAGCTCTTGAATATCAAATTTATAGCATACTAGTATTTTTTATTATTCTTAGACTGAAGTCTAAGAATTGGTTGGTGAATATGGGCCAAGATTGCGTGGAGTTTGTCGCATAAGGCCTAATGCCCAGTGTTGTATGACGCGGGTCAATTATTTTGCCCCACAGTACTTAGCTCGACGATATTGCTTTTCTACATGAATTTAACTCACCATTTTAAAGTAAAATATTTCTTCTTAGATTTTAATGTTTCTACTAACAATGCATTTCCAAAATTTAACTACAAAATAAAGATCTACCCAAAACTAGCAACTGTGCACAATATAAAGATAGTCGTTATATTCATTTAAATATTGCTGCACTTAACACAAAATACTCCGTAGTGTCCTCCTTTTCGGTTAACCAAGTCGTTGTCTTTGAAGATTCCCTCAAGTCCCGGTGTGTTTGAATGATACGGTCCCCTCACAGTGTGTAAAGTACAGTAAAGTATGTAAGAAACACGCCTGCAATCTGAAAAGGGAAAAAAGTTCCATATAACACGCTTTATTAACGGACATTTAAAATCAATAATCAAAATATGTGCAATCAAATGGAACGACTCTAATTTATAACTAACAAAAATTATTGAAAGAGCGTGATTCAACAATCTTTAATGTAAAGCTTGTTTTTATTCAAGAGGCATAAACCCATACCAGGAATGTCATCAAATGAAATACATATATATAATATAATTTTAAATAGGTGACAAATTGAGTGAAGAATTCGCGCATCCGAAGTGAACTTGATTTTAAGACGTAACTCAACAAGCTAAAAGGTGTCAGTTTGACAGGATATTATTAACATATCTTTCGTCAACTTTTAACTTACCAAGTCCTAATAGATGAGGGTCCCTTTCAATTAGAGGCCTAGATCGTATCCCGACTGGTGCATGCTTTTATTGCAACACACACTCTGTCAAAGTGGGGTTATTTATTTTATCAAGCAGTTGATTATTGTAAATAAAATGGATGTCGTTTTAGGAGGTAAGCGAAGTGACTGAAGACATTCTTCAGTCATTTCGTAATTTCCTCGAGAAAAAAGGCATTCCGTGATGCCTCTCAGTAAATCAGTGTTTCCTAAATCGTTAAGAATTTAGAATTCCTATGCCAATTGAATTACTGTAACATGTATTCATATCGAATAACTATTTTAACTACAGTAACTGACCGTGAGAATGAACTCCATGGTGATGGTGAGAAGGCCACACGTGGTGAAACCGATTTGAGTTCCCGTCAGCTTTGACAGGAACAGGTTCACCTGAGAAATAGAAATAAAAGATCACTCGAAATACCCTAATGAGTTTCATCTGAGAACGAGGATTAATATCGTGCGAAATATATAACGAAATATCAAATAGGACGGTCGATGTCAAATATTGGCAGACTTTCTTAAATCAGATATTTTTAATATTTTGAGCAAATATTATGAGTGAAATTTTCGTATTATTTAAACATAGCGCTTTTTAAGTATATAAAACAAAAACTGGTGAAATGCCTTGCATGATGTAGTGAGTGAGAAAAACATAATCACACATGTATACAAAGTGATAACACATATACAACAATTTATGTGAGCCTTGCTATGGGGAAAAAGGGTAAACATGTGTGTACGTTAAGTGTCGATACTCTCGCCTAAACTGGATTTTCGCTAAGAAAATACTTCCTTTAAACAAAAAATACAAAATAGCGGAGTTGCGTCCCAGAATAGCCTGTGCGGACTACACTTAACGCACATCCATTACGCCCCGCTTCCTTCATATAAATACCTCAACGAGTTTTTCCATCGTGATGTCATGGACTTTCATGTCATATAAGTGCTTCAGTGGTCCGTGGGCCTGTCATTAGGAGCATTTTTTTAAATATAAATTATGTGTTTTCAAATCTTATTGTACTAAATAGGCATAAGAAAAATCGAAAATCTCATTTAATCAAAGCAGGTCCAGTCAGCTATAGTTGTATATTGCACTAGATTTTATAAGCTTCTGAAGTCCAGTTTTATTTATTTCGACAGAAATGTCAAAGCTTACATGAAATTGATATCAGTTGACGCTATAAACAGAAATATCAACATGTTTCTACCGCATAATACTTACCGCGTCATGCAGAAAGGCGGCACATGTTGCAGCGAAACCAATTTCTGCAAGGGCTGTAAGTAACCAGAACACGCACATTATCAGAAAAAATGTGTCCATAGTAGTTTTCATGATATGGTAGAGTATAAACACTCCGAGTCCCGTCCCGAACCCAATGTTAGCGGCGTAAAACCAGCCCATATCTTTGTCAAGTTCGGCCACCAGTTTAGAGAGCTTCAAATGAAGCAAACGCAGTCTCTGAAAATTTGGTGGAAATTTTGTTTCATTTTTGCAAATGTCCTGCTCGAGTTTTTCTGTTAGGTTTTTGAAAAGTGAAGTCAGAGTCGTGTTAAGCGCGAAGATGTAAGTCTGTGGGAACATGTACACGGCAGAGCACATTAGCATTAATAAAATTAATGCAACTTTGATCAAAATGGTGTTCGGTAATGGAAATAAGTGTAATGATGCAAGTTCAGGGTACATTTCGACCTGTACTTCAACAAAAGCCACATTAATGACTGTAATACCAGATGCTACGATCACTGCCCATTTTGTTCTTGCGTTTATCGTACTAACTGGACATCGTAGTTTCAGTGCCAAACATTCGGGAAAAATGTCCTCCTCCCACGTTTTAAAACATTTTTCTTGATTTCCATAACTTCGATGTGTCATTTTTAAACAGGCAACGAAACGCGCAACGAGGTTCAGATTGAAGATAAAGCACATGACAGCAAAAAGTTTGTATTCGTACGACACATAGTAAAGTGTTACACCGTACTTAACGCAAACCACCAACATTATCAGTAAACACACGAATCTGAATGTCGCCGAAATAACGGTCTTGAAGTTGTTCTTGTGGCCATGATCAATATGGACAATATCACCAAAGTTATAGCAACCACACAGAGCCAAGCCAACCAGAACTGGCCGAATAAGCTTCTGAAGCGTGAATATTTGTCTGTGATCATCGCCCCGCGCTTCTGAAACCTCGGGCTTGGCATTCATGTTGTCGATATACGTATTTGTTATGCCTGTTGAGCAATTTATTGAATTATATCCAATAACTATACATCAAGCATTATGTAGTAGTCTTTAATAAATATTTAAAATGTTACTGCAAATACAGTTTTCAATCGAAAGCCATCCACACAACTTTGACATATCTTTGCACTTTCTCCAGTGTCAATACAAATGTTTTTTTGTATCAACGATTCTTCAAAGATACATAACCTTCGTCTTTGTTTTACTAATAATTTTACTATTACTTGGTTATTACAAAAACGACGTATCACTTGATAATTTTATTACACAATTGCTGACATATCGGCTTAGAAGAGAATACTTCCAACTGTCTCTTTATTACAAATCTAAAATGTGGGTAGTGATAACTACAGCACTCCCCTACAGTTTCCCCATGCAGGGTAAAAAATCCAATACACCATAAAATTACACCCTGTTCTATAGAGACTCGTTTTTTTCATTAATATGTCACTGATTGATAAAAAAAATCGGTTTATATGATGTTTGCGAAGGAGTGTTTTGCGCATGATGGTCATCTTAAGCTGTCAATAGGGAATCACAAATCCTGAATTTCTGGTATACGTACTTTATATTTGTATTACGGGGTTAAGTACAGTTAGGTCGCCATTAGCGGAACTGTAACTATTTTGCTATATAACATTCACAATGAAATAAATTGTAAAAAAGTATTTTTCGCTTTTTCACATGCAATAACATTTTAATAATTTAGCGGATAACTTAGTTTTGTTCAGTATTTATGGATGTTTACTATGTTGATTATGTAATTGTCTGTGAAATAAAATAAATAAAATAAATTGTGTTCAAAAACTTAATCAACTTCCTTTATTAATTTCAATCACATACTCTATTTTCACACATGTGCAGTGTAACAAAATGTTAAACGCGGCCCCTGAATGTTTCTACAACCATGAGGTCACGTTATTCTCTATTCGTTTCGCTATTATTTGTTACCAAAGTTTAAGCTGATTTCCCAGTATGCTTCATGTTATGCATAAATAACTTCCAGATATAAAACACACTGATGGTAATTAATTAATTACTTCTTTATTGTTCAACTGTCTGCTTTTGTCATATGCGATACAGTATACCTACTTTGACGATGTAAAACAATGTTAAGACAACTGATGAATATTCATACATAGTAAGTTGGTTCCCTTTCCTAGTTCCTAAATTCTTATTCGAATGAATTACCTAGGATTAATAACTAAAGATTCTTATTCCTTATTCAAACTTAACATATTTGATACAAACTTTTAAAGAAAATAATGCATACAACTCTTTAGTGAATTTAAATACAACAATTAGAATACATTTACTTAATGAATATGATGCATATTCAGGTTTCTTATTCTCGCTTCAATGGGGTGTGTATTTTTAAGCAACTTCGAATACATAATTAATATAGGAACTAGTTTTTTTACTTAAAAGATAAGTTTAAATGATACAACGTGTGCCACACATAAATTCAATTAATTGTATCTAAGGGTTGTAGTCCGAGAGCCCACGGGTGTTTATTGCAAGTTTTGAGGCCAAGATTTTTTTTTGTATATTCGAAAAGGGTATTTTATATCCTTCCAGAAAACCCATTTCTTAAGTGTCACAGCCGTATATATCTATGATTTTTTTGGTAAAATCACTCAAAATCGAAAGTTTTTCTGCTGATTTCTGGAATAATTATATAAATACACATTTTCAGTCATGCGAATTAACCCAGGGTTTCCGATTTGGGGTTTTAAAATAGGTATCAGAGACCTTTTCAATAATTTAGTGAAAAAAATATAATTTTCCATGTTTTTTGTTTTTTTAAAGTTAAAAACCACAAAAATTCTCATATTTTTAGCCGAATTTGCCCATTTTTCAATTTTTAATTCTGCAAATTCTTTTTACAAAGTTAACAATTTCCAACATATTTGTCTAATTAGTGTTTTAAAAACACACATATGGCCTCCTTGTTTAATTCCAACAACGACTTTTTTTGATTACCATCTATTAGTGATTTTGGGGGGAAATGAATAAAATCACTCACAAAACTGCTGATTTCTGGAATAATTTGATTTAATTAGATTTATAAGACATGTGATCATTATAACAATCAAATATTGTTCGCATATTTATTTTACAGGTCTATATAGATATATTTATATGTTTAACATCACTTTTATGAAAAGATCCGATACATTTATGGTGCTTATAGGTTAAAAACCACTAAATTCTTAACATTTGTAGCCGTTTTTGCCCATTTTCCAAGCTAAAGTTCTTCGGTCTTTGTTACCATGTAAACAATTTTCAATATGTCTGTCTCATTTGAGTTCTAAAAATGCACACAGTGTCTCCCTATTTTAGTGCATAATTTTTTTTTAATGTCTTTTTAAAGTCATTGGGGGTGTGGAGTGGGGGACGACCTAAGTCACACGCAAAACTGCAGGTTTCTGCACCAAAATGTCATTAATTAGACATGTGATCATTATAAATGGTAAAATGTTGTTCATTCATGTACATATGTATATAAAATCACACAAAATAAAATATTGAATCAAATGCTTACATTATGCCAAGATTGTGTGCACAGTTTGCTTATAGGTTAAAAACCGCTTAATGTTGAGAAAAATGAAATTTACACAATTTTGCCTTTTGTGATATGATTAAATTAATCTAATTACAATAAAAATAAACTGCAATCATTTCTATGTCCAAACATTGGTAACATAGTATATATATTCTTTAAAATCCTGTAAATAGACCAATACTGACCTGTTTAATGTTTGAACCACTTTTACAAAAGTTGATTCCCTTTGATTTAAACACGCCATGATCAGTCTGCAGAGGTCAAAATAAAATTATGAAAAACAGAAGGACTTGCCTAGATTTACAAGTATAAGTTCAGGTAAGTAATGTTTTTTTATCTATTAATGTACTATTTCAAACTTCATACACTATAGGCTTAATTTTATATAGTATAACCGTTTGTTTGAAATATGTTTAAACATCGAACAGTTCCTGTGTATGACATGTTGATGACTTTTCCAGTTCATATTGACCATCTGTGCATGTTAACTCAGCATACCTTGGTAAAACAGTACTATAAGTACTTCAACAAAAGGCTTAGAATAGCATTTTACAAAAAAAAAGAGAAAGTGTACAGAAGGGTCATTTTCATTTTTTTTAGAAAGTGTAATAGTATACGGATATGCACATTTTCGGATAAATTCTACTTTAAATGGTGCTCCCAAAGTTACGGGCATCATGCTGAACGTTAGTCATACTATGAGGCTGTCTGTGGAATTGTGTGTCATTAAATAATCTTTCACATCATCACGGTATAACAAATCCCAGTGACAGACTGCCTTTTTTAGCGAAACTATAATGTACGCCAAGATAATCATTTATAATTCTGAATTTAAATACGCATTTGGTCTACAGAGTTATTTTTTCTTTCCAGAAATGTTTGAATGATATAAAGGGAACAGTAACAAAGTTTATCAGCATCAAGCAAACTATGCAGGTTGGTTGAATGAAGTTTCTAGTTCTTATTAAAAAAGGTTAAAAAACACCAAATTTCTAAATTCTTTTACCTGCCTTTGCCCTATAAAAGTTATTTTTTCAAAGTCTTATTACTATGTTAAAAATGTTTTCAATTTACTCTGTTTTTATTTTTCTTCATTACTATTCAAATATGTTATTGTTTAATTATCCATCCATAAATTGATTGTACTACAACAATAACAACAACAGTACATGTATTGTATATTTCAGGTCTTGCTGTCAAGGTCGTCAAACTGGTTGTGCATTGAGAACTCAAACCCTCACATGGGAGTACCAGTTTTTGGGGTAAGGATGGTACATGTTTGAAAATCACTCAAAAGGCCTGGAAATATGAAAATAACATTTCCTGAATGTAGAACTGTAGAAAATAATGTTGTCACACAAGTAATGTTTCAATGAAATGAGTTCAGTAATTCAATCTGACTGATAAGAATACTTTGCTGAATGATGATATTTGCATTTCTACCAGCCAATAATACCATCTTGATCTTATTAACATAGACCAAACCCATCCTGGAATACGACCAAAACTAGAGAAAGGGGCTTTCACGATTCGACGGACATCAAAGATGTTTTCACGTTCTCCAGTAGATCTTGTACTAGAGCAGTCGATAAATGCAGATGCCGCCTCGAGATTAACTGGGATTTCGTCATTCAGTACTAAAGAAGGTGCTCGTCGACGTTGGATGCTTACACAGACATCTAGAAGGACTATTGTAAATAGTCTTCTCACAAAATCAGGAATGATATCGTACGATAGTCCTGCACAAGAACTGAAACAGTCACGTATTGAACGCGACAATAACGACTTGCAAAAGCTGGTGTCTGGAATCGAGACCAGAATGAATCCATTAAGCAGTGATTACAGAAATGATGAACTTATTTGCATCTCCACTGGCAAGATTGTTTCCAAAGATATTGCAGATGATTTATTGACGATGGAGAAACAGGGAAGTGCCTGGATGGAACAATTTGCAAGTGGAGGCTTTCTCGACTCCTCACGATTTGAAAAGCCTATTCCAAGAAGGAAGGTTAAGAATTTCGCAGATTGTGCTATTAAAATGACTGTTACAAGAAAGGATAACACCATAAGGCAACTGACTTGTTCAAGAGATCTGTTTGGTCGATTGCTATACTTGGCCACAACAATTGAAATAGATCTGAAGAAAATCTTCTCGTTTCCACTAACGCCAGTGCCACTTTCCCTAGCACATGTTGATGGGAGTGTAACGAAAACAGATAAATCGAAATTAATGAAGATTCTAGAAGACAGAATAACAAGTGAACCACCCCAAAGAATTGACGCAACTATCATTGACGGCATGTTCTTGATTCAGACAATGACCGCTTTGCCGAGTACATTTGCCGAGATAGCAAAGGTGATAATTTCTCGATTGTCCGGCTTATCTTCCCGTGTGGACTTTGTGTGTGATACGTACAGACATCCATCCATTAAAGACATTGAAAGGACATCGCGTAGCGCAGTTGTTGGTGGATTCATTGTGTCTGGTCGAGATCAAAGAAGACCAAAGGAATTTCATAAAGCATTGCGATCAGAGTCATTCAAGACCTCTTTTTTGGTTTTCCTGTCAGAAGAGTGGGCGAGAAATGAATATGCACCATTTTTGAAGGACTGTTGTCTCTATTTTGGGCATGTTACAGGTTCACGTCAGACCAGGAAACAGTTAGTCGCATTGAAATAGGCGATTTGGCCTGTAAACACGAAGAAGCAGACACGCGTATTATCTGGCACCTTCATCACATTGCGCAACATACCGAAGACTCACAAAATGTAGTCATACGCTGTAGTGACACCGATGTTTTGGTTATCCTTTTGAACTATGCAGGAAAGTATTCATTGAATGTATGGATGGATGTTGGACTCAGTAGCAGTAACAACAGGAGATATATAGAAGTCAACAAGCTCGGATCCGTCCTTGGGCAAAGTATTTGTGATGCCTTACCTGCAGTGCATGCTTTTACAGGCTGCGATTACACTGCAGCATTTGTCCGCAAGGGAAAGGTTAGGCCATTCTCTCTTGTCGAGAAGTCTACATTATTCCAGAAAGCATTTGCTGCCCTTGGAGAAAGTCAGGAAGTTACACCAGAAACAGAGAGTACTATTGAGTCATTTGTTTGTGCGATGTATGGGAAGCCAGGATTATGTGATGTTGAAAGTGTCAGATACTCCATCTTCCGAACAAAGTTTGCACCAACTGATGAAGCACAACCACTCGGTAAAATTAAAGGTGCAGATGCAACTCTTCTACCTCCTTCAAAACCTGTTTTACACCAAAAGCTACTACAGACAAATTTGGTGTCGTATATTTGGCGGCATGCTCACAAGGCAGTCCTTCTGGAATTGGATCCAACAGAAAATGGATGGTTGGAAGATGATGGATACTTTAAGTTGAAGTGGTTTTCTGGACCACAATTACCTACAGACATTGAACGTGTGCTTTCGGAGAGCGTTGATGAGCCAGATGACACTGATGAAGTTGAGTTGGAGATTGATGATATCGATGGTGATGACGAAGATTGTTCAAATACTGATTAATACAACTATGAAATATTAGCATGAATAATCATGTTTTGGCATTTGCTTAAATGTACTAGCTAAACTGGATGACTTTACTTACACATAGATGAATATGGAAATGGTTGCTTTTAGTCATGTGAAAGATTTATGATGTACACATACTTAGTACATAACAAGGCCGGATGACAATTATAATGTTCGTCATTATTTACTTTGTAAATACATTTTAGTTAAATAAATATATTTATTGAAAGTATACGTAGTTATACTATTGTTTTATGTTGATAAGAATTGTGCGTGATAAATGCTAGTAGATGTGTGTACATAAAAACAGTACATGTATAAAATATGATAATTTATCATGTATACAAAGTATGTTTAATGTCTAGATGAAATTAAATAATTGTTTGATTTTCGTGACAAATGTTGTTAAAAAAAATAAAAAAATAAAATAAAGTATACGTAGTTAAACTATTGTTTCATGTTGATAAGAATTGTTCGTGATAAATTCTAGTAGATGTGTGAACATGAAAAACAGTACATGTATGAAATATAATAATTTATTATGTACATAAAGTATGGTTAATGTCTTAGATGAAATTAAATAATTGTTTGATTTTCATGCCAAATGTTGTTACATGTAACAGTTGTGTGACATAGAATGTTAGTAAATGTTTTGTTTATAATGATACTGTAAATGTATAACATATAGTACAGATTTTTGCGTTCCGTAACAAAGTATTGTAATAAATCAAGAAAGTCGTTAAAAGGACCAAGTGGTCCTTTTTCAACCTATAAACACTAATATCAATACATTAGATTATGTTTAACTGAAAATACTGAATATGTTAAAGGGCATATTTAAGCAATGTTAGATCATTTAAAATGTCAGCAGATAAATTTCGAAATTTGCAGTGGGTATGAAAACCGCTGAAATAAATCAGGTGAATTGACTCAAAAAGAAAGAATATATTAAAAATTTAGTGGTTTTTAACCTACAAGTACACTGTACTCATTGGAATGTTTTGTTTTGAGCTATGTTATACGCATATGTACAAAGACGAAGAGTGCTTATTATTATCGTGATCACATGTCTTTTAAATCTAACTATATCAAATTATTCCAAAAATAAGCAGTTTTGTGTTTGATTTCGTTTATTGTTCCTGAAATCTCACTAAAATTCTTCATTAACAAATGTTCATGTTTGAATTAAATCAGGAGAACCTTTTGTGTGTTTTTAATACAGTATTTAGACTAATATGTTGAACATTATTTCAGTAGAGTAAAAATTCGATGAACTAAAACCTGAAAAATGGACTAAAACAGCTAAACTAGTTAAAATTTAGTGGTTTTTAACCTACATAAACTGTAAAAAAAATAGTGGTTTTAACCTAAAATCACTCTGCGATTATTGCATGGTTTGTTTAGAGTGCAATTGTATATATGCGAACAATATTTGATTGTTATAATGATCACATGTTTTATAAATCTAATTAAATCGAATTATTCCAGAAATCAGCAGTTATGTGAATGATATTTTTCATTTCCCCCCAAAATCACTAATAGATGCTGATCAAAAAAAGTCGTTGTTGGAATGAAACAAGGAGGCCATATGTGTGTTTTTAAAACACTAATTAGACAAATATGTTGGAAATTGTTAACTTTGTAAAAAGAATTTGCAGAATTAAAAATTGAAAAATGGGCAAATTCGGCTAAAAAAATGAGAATTTTTGTGGTTTTTAACTTTTAAAAATAAAATACCTGGAAAATTATATTTTTTTCACTGAATTATCGAAAAGGTCTCTGATACCTATTTTAAACCCCCAAAACGGAAACCCTGGGTTTATTCGCATGACTGAAAATGTGTATTTATTTAATTATTCCAGAAATCAGCAGAAAAACTTTCGATTTTGAGTGATTTTACCAAAAAAATCATAGATATATACGGCTGTGACACTTAAGAAATGGGTTTTCTGGAAGGATATAAAATACCATTTTCAAATATACAAAAAAAATCTTGGCCTCAAAACTTGCAATAAACACCCGTGGGCTCTCGGACTATTGGTTTTAACATTGTTTACTGAAGTACATTTTATTTTATGATAATCAAGTTCCTTATTCCTAATAGAAATCGGATTAGGAACTGTCATTCGCTTACGTAAAAATAATCAAATTGAACCAAAGTTTACCACATATAAAAGAGAATAATCAAATATATATGTTAGATGTTACACATATTTACTGCAGAACGTTTCTACGTTGTTTAATGACACCCAGTTCCTTATTCGGGGTAATACGGAATAACGAACTTGTTGTCGAATGTACAGTGGCCTGTGTCAACGAAAAAGCGCGTATTCGAACTAAAAAATTCTTTAAAAACTTTAAAAAAAAATGAAAAAAAACCACATGCTTTTACGGCTAGAATGGTTGTAGGTGTTTAAATATTAATATGAAATTAAATATTACGACAGCTTGATGAAACTTTCCAGTCTTCGAGAGGTAAATGGACCGCTGCTCCCGGCACATTCCTTTCCAGTCTACTAGAGGTACATGGACAGCTGCTTCCTGCGCATTCCTTTCCAGTCTCCTAGAGGTACATGGACCGCTGCTTCCGGCGCATTCCTTTCCAGTCTACTAGAGGTACATGGACCGCTGCTACCTGCGCATTAATTTCCATTCTACTAGAGGCATATGAACCCCTGCTTCCTGCGCATTCCTTTCCAGTCTTCTAGAGGTACATGGACCGCTGCTTTCGGTGTGTTCTTGCTTTGAAATTGCTTGGTATTGTTTAACTCCCTTGTAACTGTTTACGTATAAGAACGGAATGAGATATCTAAAACAAGTCTAGTATTTAACTTTCGGATAGTCTTCGCTAAAGGTAAGGGTCAGAAAAATACCTTAAAGAACTGTAGAAGAGATATACATAAACAAGAAATATCTTTAGAAAAGTATTGTTATGTTATTTTTTTTACTGAATTATTATAGTCGCTTATCCAACACATGAAAGGTTTGTTATAAAGTGAACGTATATGAAACTACACAATAGGGTTTGTAGATGTTAATTACCATTATTAAACATCATTATACATTAATATAATAATTTAATTTTAGAAATTATTTAAAGATGCTTAATTATGAAGAATATAATGTTATAATAAAATAATAGAAGTCCATTGAACATTTTTATGTAAAAATAATTTAATGTGGGAAATTATAAATACATCTTTTATCAGAATGTAAAATACATATTTTCTTAATTTCTTTTAAAAATTAGTTTATTTAAAATTTCGGAAAAATGTTAGGTTAGAGTACATGTATATCGCATGACCGACAATGAAACATTACTGTGTCCTTCCCTGGGAGGTTGAAATGTCAATTTATGTCGTCGCCATTAAATTAATTTCGTTGCATTATCTCTTAATTAGACCGCAGGCAGACATATTGATTGAGTAGGCAAGTCAGATATGTTTAATTGCGACGCAGTATATGTGTCACATTTCCCGTTCATGTCTGTCACTTTCCGGCTATATAAGATGCGTGAAATCACGCACAGGTCAGTTGTTAGGAGAATTTGGCTTGATAATAATTTAGACAATTATATATATTGAACATATTATTTCAGTTTGTAAAAAAAGTTAAAACTTTGATTAAGAAAAAAAACCTATTCAGAGACTTTTCTTATTTTATAAAAAGTTATACAGTGCACATAAATAGTGCATAAACATATAATTACGATACATTGTGATCACATCATATGTGTTCTCAATTGAACAATTATGAATTGATTTTTTCGTCATCGAAAAATGTTCATATTTGATTAAGATACAGTTTTCTTTTCACACATTCAAAAAACACTGTTACAACCGCGCCATTCGAAAATTGGTCTTATGGCATATGTGGCCACCGTAACTAAAGCCCAGCCTACGCACTTGCGCAGTCGTGTCATTCATAAAAAAGCCCGCAAGGTGGCGTGGTATCTCGCAAGGTGGCGTGGTATCTCATTAGTATCCTCCTAACTAGTATGCATATCCTGATAAGACCGCGCGAATGCGAAGGCTTGATGGAGCTACGCCTGCAGCATATTGCATAAGATCCATGTTCGCATGGCGCGGGCCTTTTAAAATTGTATTGCGTCATTTAAATGAAACATAAATCCACAATACTTTCCGATTGAAAATTGAAGGAAGTCACACTGTGTTATTTATATCAAACTGGAAAATGTCGGTAGTCTATTCTGGCTTGCAGGAAAGATTTTCAGACAGACTGACCGCTATCGGCACACACTAGATAATACAACGATTTCCCTTCTATCATGGACACTATACTATTTCGGTGGTTTTGTCCCATACTACACGACGAATGCCATTTATTGATAGGTTTTCTGTATTTTCCTCCTAAAATTCGTGCTATTTGATAAATTGAAAGCAATACTGTGTTATCAACATAATGCGTTTATCGATAGTACATACCGTCTTCCCCTGACGATTTACTGACCAAGCACTGACCATGAAATTCTTGGCGAATTCGGGATGAAACATACCGGTAAGTGTAACTGGGCCAAAATGTGTCCCTGCGTTTTTTATGTACAAAAGAGGGTAGTCCGCATTTTCCTATACTGAACAGTATTACATCGTATACTACAAAGACGCGGCGATGTTGCTTATGTCCCGGGGGATTATGCTCAAATCTGCAAATGGAATGAATGGAGTGCATTCATTCCGGTCTGCTAGCGTAATGTAAAGGTCATCTAAGATGAAAAGCTGAGTTTAACAGTTAAGCCGAAAAATGTGTACTCCTTTAATAACGAATATAAAGCTGTGCTATGCTAGAAGTATTTTATACACATTTAAGTATCCGAAAGTATGGTCTCCAAATCAGACACTGGTAATAAGTAAATGCGGGTTTCTAATTCATTATTCAAATAGAATAAGGGACTGGCATTTTCTTACTTAATTAACAATTTAAATGGAGACAAGAGACCAATAAATCAAGGAAAATCATTGTTATAGATTTATTGACTCACATGGACGGATTTTATGGAATCGACACGGCCAGCCCAACCGACTACCAATAGAGATAGACCAGCCACTTATAATTGCGGAAAGGTGTGTAAGAACCAACGCGGTCTACGCATTCACCAAGGGACGTCTGGTTGTAAACGTGTGAGGTCACAGGTACAGCGCATAGCCAGTTTGGCCAGTAAGACGCAGTACTTCAGTCTGGATTCAACCCACAGTACTGAGGAACTATCCGTTCAGGAGACCCCACAGGATGCCTTCCGGAATCCCGAGGATGAGGACCCCCTGTTAGAGCTCTTACAGACTCAACGCAGCCCTGAAGCAAGCCAGGCGATTGATCCGGATAGACCACAGCAAGGCACTAGAACCAGGACACCAAGGATTAAGTGGCCCTAGGCTTCAGACAAGACATCATGGACCCGACGGAACGAGGACCTAGATAATATGCTTGAAGCAACCATGCAGGGACTAGTAGACCGGAAGCTGATCACCCTCACAACCTTGATATATTCAGTGGGCAAGGAGAGGTTAGGACTAGAAGAGGAGAGAGTGCGAAAGGAACCTCCAAGACTAAACAGGCGGCAAGTCCTCATCCAGAACTTGAGACGTGAACTCAAGCAGCTGAGACGAAGGTACTGTTCTATCTAGTTCACTCACAGAGAGGATAGGACTGACACAGCTTAGAGATACAGTCCGGACGCAGCTGACATCATTACGGGAAGCCGAAAACAGCAGAAGAAAGACGGGCAAAGAAGATGGCAGCTTTCACAGCCAGCCCATACAAATTCGCAAGATCCCTTCTCGACAAAGAAAGGTCAGGAAAGTTGGAAACTGCACTAGAGGAAGTAGCGAACTACCTCCATGTGACCCAAACTGACCCCAATCGAGAGGACGTGCTAAGGGACTGTGACAGAATAGATCCAGCGAAGAAACCCGAAAAACAGCTGAATGCGACGGAACCAACGCTAGGCGAGATGAAAGAAGCTGTGGAAAAGGCCAGAGGTGCTTCAGCGCCAGGACCCAATGCCATCCCGTACAGAGTGTACAAGATGTGCCCACTACTTCTCAAACGTCTATGGAGGCTCCTCAAAGTAGTCTGGATGAAGGGGGTGTACCAGAGGCTTGGAAGGAGGCCGAGGGAATATTTACACCAAAGGAAAGCATGTCCAAGACGGTCGACCAGTTCCGAACGATCTCGTTGCTCAACGTCGAGGGGAAAATATTCTCCGCCATCCTTGCAAAAAGACTTACATCTTTCCTGACAGGCAACGCATACATCAACACTTTGGTCAAGAAGGGAGTAGTGCCCGGTTTCTCCGGCTGCATAGAGCACACCAGTGCTATCACACAACTAATAAGTGAGGCAAAGAAAGGGAGGACAGATCTCACTGTAGTTTAGCTCGACTTGCCCAACGCATACGGGTCCATTCCACACCTACTCATCTATACAGACCTCCGACATTAACATGTTGACGGCCACATACAGAAAATAATCACCACTTACCTGGATGGAATAGGCTCCAGTTTACTGTTGGTTACCAGCTAAACAGATGGCAGAAGTTGGAGAAAGGAATCTTTACCGGCTGCACAGTTTTTGTGGTACTCTTCATCATGGGGATGAGCCTGCTGATAAATGCTGCCCAACGAGAGACACGTGCACCTAAGACAGAGTCAGGAATCTATCTCCCATCTAGCCGAGGCTTCATGGATGACCTCACATTGACGACAACGACACACGTCCAAGCTAGATGGATGTTGACAGCCCTGACGGATGTCGCTTCGTGGGGATGAATGAAGTTCAAAGCAGCAAAATCCAGATCTCTCGTCATAAAAAAAGGACAGAAAACAGAGAGGTTCAAACTCGTACAGAACGAAGAGATTCCTTCCATAGTGACGAGTCCAGTAAAATGCCTGGACAAGTGGTTTGATGCAAGCCTACAAGATCGCGACAATGTCGAGAAGTTAGAGCGACAGGTAGAGGAGGGTCTCAAGAAGATAGACCGCTGCGGACTACCTGGCAAGTTCAAAGCCTGGCTCTACCAGCACGCACTGCTCCCAAGACTAATCTGGCCGTTGTTGCTTTATGAGGTACCCAGCACAACAGTGGAAGCCCAGTAGAAGAACAACTAGTCGACACATCAGGAAGTGGCTAGGAACTCCACCCAGCTCTGAGATTCAGTCTGAGGTCAGGAGAGCGGAAGAAAATGCCAGACAAGCAAGGTCTGTGGAAATGGGAGCGCAAGGAGCATGGACCACGTGAAATACCACAGACAGGAATTTGACCTGGGGAGACATCTGGAAGTATGAGCCTTTTCTGTCTGTCTATGACCTTCTATCATACTAAGCGAACTTGTGCCGATGGGGACTCACAGCAGATTCAAAGTGCAGCCTGTGTGACAGTTTAGGCACCATAGAGCATGTTCTGTCATCTTGTACTACCACACTGACACAGGGAAGATATAGATGGAGGCACGACTTGGTCCTCAGACAGTTGCTTGATTGGCTAGAAAAGGAACGGAAGAAGGAACGTGGTAATAACCGCCGCCATGGGTTCTTGATGGCACGAGGGACTTGAAGATGGAAGTTGACCTCGGTAGAAGGCTTGTTTTCCCAAATGTGGTTCAGACGACCCTACGACCAGATATTGTACTGTGGTCAGAGCTCATTACCATAGAGCTGACAGTACCATGGGAGGCAAGATGTGAAGAGGCCTACGAGCGAAGAAGGCAAAGAACACATAACTCATGGACCTGTGCAAGCAACAAGGCTGGCGTTCTTGGCTATTTCCCGTGGAAGTTGGCGTTAGATGGTTCTGTTCCCAGTCCGTGCACAGGCTGATGACAACAGTAGGAACTACTGGCAGGGAGAAACAATTGGCTATCCAGAGACTGAGCCAAGCAGCTGAACGTGCATCAAGCTGGCTGTGACTGAGGCGAGAGGATAAGAGCTGTAGGCAATCAACCAACACGCGGTGACTGATCACTGTGGGCCCACCGCTATCAGAATGTTCATGGAATTAAAAGGGCCGGAACATTCTAATACGGCGGCATCCATGCTGATGATATTGGTTGAGGAGCAGTCTATAACCAAGCACTGATAGGTTAGACTGTATTTAAACTAATTACTATAGGTTTGGTATCTCAAAAATTTATTGCAGTACTTGTCTATTTAGTTTTTTCATGGATTCCATTCTCCTTGTCCGCGACTGAACAGGGAAAAAGAAGCCAGTTGCACCAACTTCTAAAAATATTGGACAAATCACCACCGACACCAGAGCCATTTCGTCGGTCCCCACGACATTAAATTGTGTGCTAATACTGAAGGTCGCCGGATGTAGCGTTGTAATCCAAGAGCAAGAAAACGCGTTTTCAGAGAAAATACATTGTAAATAACACTCAATTACAGATGGTCAATGCATTTGTTTAAAATTCAAATCCGTATTATAAATGCATTTTGATTTCATTTTTCAGTGGTCTTATAAATAATTAATAAACATGTTAATTTCCGAGCTAAATTTACCATGATTTACTTGATTTTTCGTCTTCTTCCTGTTTGCAGCGTTTATTTTAAAATACAGAAGTTACCGTAAAGATTGCACCAGAAGCAGATGCCATGGTGCATTTACTAGAATGGAAAATTTTATCGTATTGCCTAAATAATTTTTTTCAATTTAAAAATCTGAGATCAAACGCGTTTTTGCATCGTTCTTCCTTATAGAATTCTGAAAACGCGTTTCTCGTTCACGCAGACCAATCGTATATCCGGCGATCTTCAACCTTGGCATACCATCAGGGGCCGTAATGACCTGCAAAATGTCCATCGTTTCGATGGTGATCAGTCTTACGCCATAGTAAGCTCAACAGGTTCATTTTCCTTACTCAACCGCGAGAAAAGAAATGGAATGTAAATTTATAGTACTAAAAGAAATGTATTGCACTAAATATATTTTATATCCAAATCTCATGTCCAATGAGTGCCATCGATATGTACAACTCTTTTGTTCATTTGAATATCCTTTTTAAGTAAGAACAATCCAGCACCGGGTACAATGTAAATAAGGAATAATGAACTGGATTAACAGTAGTTGTTTTGTTTTGTTATCTTAAGAATTGTATGTATTATTGTTATTATAAAACTTATATCATATATGTAAAGAACTTTTCCTTATTCGTTATTTGGAAAAGATTAAGCAACTATAACAACATTAACAACTTACTTCACATTGGTAAGAATGACAATATGGTGTTAGATTTACAATAAAATCAATCTTTCAACCCACATTTTATTTTATAATAAGAAAACTTATTCATAAACATATTAAAGAAATTTTCCGATTCGACCACCAATAATCAAATATACATGTATTTACAAAAAAAATACCTGTCGAACTAATTGATTGTGTCCACAAAAACTGTATGTAATTGTAGTAGTAATAGTGTTTGTGTGGTAGTATTTCATAGGATGTCTGCCTGTCTGTGCGTCTGCCTGGGTGTCTGCATGGATTTCATGTTACACATTAAATCGGACAATTGTAGATAATAAATAATGCATCACCATAGTATTCATTATGACTGTACCTTGTTAGTCCGTTTGATAGTCTGTCCATAGTCGTTATTTATCATCTATCCATGGTGCGAACTCCATTTATATTTCTGAGTGCTGACATCTCGAACACTAGCATTTGCATTTATTTAGCCTTTCTAAGAGTCTACGATTCGCATCCGTACAAGGCAGTAGGGATCTTGGTTTTCTTGTTGATGTTCATATTCTTCCAGAAGCTGTCATACTCATTTGGCTCAAGGCTATGGCTGGTCTCACTTTGGTGTCTTTGGCGCTGTCACATATCGTGGACAAGGTCGATCCGAAATACTTGGAGCTGTCTGTATTTTAAAGTTTCTGTCCTCTGAGCATTATTCCCTCTTTTACTCTCCCCTTCACATTTTGCACAGATTTTTGATTCAGTAGCATACATTCGGTCTTGGTGCCGCTTATCTATGGTCCGCATCTTGAGCTACCACAATCCACTCTATCAAGGAGGAGCTGTCGTGAAGGCAAAGTAATCAGCTGTCCTCACTCTTACTTGAAAAGCGTCGATGAACTGTCTCCCGTGAACTACCGTAATTACTCTATGTTTTCGGACACTCTAAGTTTTCGGACACCCCCTTTTTAAGCAAAAATAATTATTTTAAGTTAATAAGTTTTCGGACAGTATATTTTACAGAGCTATTTTGCCAAATTTCGGTCCTGTTTTCGATATCTAATTACACTTTGATCATGGGGTTTTACAACCAGATTAACATCATACAACATGGCAGGTGCATGCCTGAGGGCAACGGACCATTACATATGTGTTATTGGGTGAATAACTGCATGCCATCCTTCATAAGACTTTTTTATCAGAGTGACTGCCGGTCGACGCTGTCTCATAGTCAAAAACACTTGAACAGCAATAAACACATATAAACGCCAATAACTCCACATCCGAATGCGTCATACTTGTATGGCTATTCACACATGTGGCGTTTAATGTTATTTTATACAGCTGTCTTGATTCAAATGAATTTAATTTGATAAACAACGCGTTACTCCATTCCCTTTAGTTTAGCTTCCTTGTAGGCTATCAGCGTTTTTAACATTTTAAGAATTAATCCTAGCGGGGATAGTTTTAATTGAAGAAACTTTGTCCTTCGGTCGTTTTATCGGTCGGTTGACCACATTTAATGTTTTTCTAAAGCGAACAACCTCCACATACATGAAGATGTTAAATTAAATATGAAAATATTGTAGCATTATGAATTTAGATGTGGAACACTTTCAATTTATAATTACTCGTCGCCGGGATCTTCGCTGGAAGAGTCGCCTATATTGTCGCCGAAAAAGTCGAAACCGTGTGCGGCTGAGTGGTATAATCTAAAGTAGCGTACGCCGGAGAGGTTGCATACTTCGGTGATGCCAGTGACGTTGCTGGGAACGATGAAGCACTTTTCTGCGGCGTCGGTTAGGAACCCCACGCAGTTCTCATCCTGGGAGCATTTGCTGGCGCAACGAACGGCACTTCCGATGGGAGTCACAAGGATAGCTGGAAAACAAGTTGCATTTACAGCCAACTCAACTTGCTTGAAAATATGGCGCTGAAATGTGGCGTTTGCTGCATCCGATAACAGCAACACAAGCATCACATATTTCTGCATGAATTTACGAGGCATTGTCACAGCGGTATCTGTTAAAACACGTCTGAACGTTTAACTAGTGATTTTAGAGTGACCATATACGTCATATGAATGAATAAATCACTTATCTGTTGCTAAGTGGATGTACCATTGACCTCGTTAAACACACATACAAAAGATCGTTTTGTTAATGGGTCAGTATAATATTTTAGAGTAAACGGAAGAACCATAAAAGTACTGCTTGTAAAATCAGTTGTCTATTGAACTTTCTGTTGATTTAAATAAAATAAATGAAGTTTAGAATTTGATACATGAAAGGTATTACACAATTTAAATTTATTGAAGTTTGTACAGTATGGGCTCTCCAGGAAAAGAATGAATGAAATTAGTGTTCACGCCTTTTGTTTGCAAAACTATACTTATTGGAAAACTTGTAATAGGTTGTGTTATGATAAAAAATGGGTAGCTATTTGTAGGATTAAATCATAATTGATTTAATAACCTCGGGTTTGACGTAAAAATTTAAAAAGTTGAAGCATAATAAGACTCCGACTGATTTCTAGGCAAATTTTATACGGACTGACCCATGTTCGATAATGTCTTCTATTCATCACAGGGTAGCAAACAATAAATAGCTTTTAATTCCAATATACAATGTACTTAAGATCCACTCTATACATGTAGACGACTAGACACTGCATAACTTGTTTGACATATCGAGGGCTGCCCGCAAGACTGTCTTAACTGTCTTTTTTGAAATTTTACAGGAGAAGCAAAAAACATCACATTTTCTCCATTCTTATTGTTAACAACAAAATACTTCACATTTTATTACAGAATGAAGAAACAAACATATTTCATATAATCAAAAACATATATCTTAAAAAATAAAATAACTTTGTAGAATTATTTGACTTACTACACTCTTGCGCTGAAATTGGACATGTTTGGGATTTTGAATTCCCTGCAATACTGTAGTAAGTCAAGTTACTACAGTATTGCAGGAAATATTAATGGTAAGCAATACTTTTTTTTCTCTGCAATACAAAAGTAAGGGTTCTAGAAATAACATTAACATTCTTAAAAAGGGAACTTTTTTATTTTTTTACTTTTCCAACACATGTTACTCTAAAAATATGCATATTTGCATATATTTGGCATTTGGTGTGATAAATTTAACAAAGTTGAATGGTATTGTCAATATTTTTATACAAATTCCCTGATTCAAGAGTACATAAACATGGAAAATACTGCAAATTGATTATCATTAACCTTATTATCTTAATAGATAGGCAAAAACATTTCATATCTTAAATATATCATGATTTGCTTCATTTTGTATTATAAAATCTAAGTTTCCAGTAATTTCAATAATTCAGTGCACACATTAGATAGAATTTAAACTGATAAAATAACAATAGTAACTGACAGCAGGCAAATCTTTTGTATAATAATTTTTCATTTTTTGTTAATGTTAGAAAATATAACATTTATAACTCCATTTTAAAATTATATACTTATTAACTGATGTAGTTCTCAGAGATTCTGTAAGAACTAAAACCTATATTTTTTTACTATGTCAGACATACCTGATCAAGTTAAACAATAATTAAGAAATAACAATAAAACTAATTTCTGAACAATGTTTAAAGTATTATTCAAATTAGAATAATAATGTCTAATGTATGTAGCATTTATATAACAAGACATTGTTCTTGTCAATAAGCAACTTAACAGCAAGTATAGTTGACAGGTTTGTAGATAAAAATCAACAGAACTTATGCAAATTCATGATTGTATTCTAGTTTATTGTTATCCATTAGAACACACTGGTGAATAATTGTTAGTATTATTCATACATTAACGTAAGTATCATTCTGTATAATATTTCCATGCTAAAATATGACAGATTTTAGTTACTGGTGGGGTTACAATAGATAATTATCAAATACACCTTTAGACAACCATAAGGCCAACCAGGAGACGGCTGCAGTAGGCCCCATGACGGCCGCTGAACAGGACGTCAGCAAAATGGACACGAGTGGTGGTCATCCTGACCACCGGCCACGTGGTTCCGGTTGATAGCACCGCAGTAACCAACAGTGAGGTGTCTATTTATCGGAATCCCACTGGTAACAGCCAGTAGGAGTTGTCAAGCTATGATAGCACCGCAGTAACCAACCGTGAGGTGTCTAGTTATTGGAATCCCCCTGGCAACAGCCAGCAGGAGTTGTCCAGCTATGGAAGCACCAAGGCAACCAACCGAGAGGTGTCTGGTTATTAGAATCCCCCTGGTTACAGCCAGCAGGACTTGTCCAGCTATGGTAGTACCGTGGTTACCAACCGTGAGGTGTCTATTTATCGGAATCCCACTGGTAACAGCTACTGTAAAACCATTAAATTTCGTGTGGTACTAATTTTCGTGGATTTCGTTGTTCCGCTGAACCACGAATTCAAGTACCAACGATTATTTTTACATTTTTATCCGAAATCGGTCCTTTCGGAATGTCATTGCCGACATTCTCTACTGTTTTCGGTTATCTGAGATATTTGATTGCGATATGCTAGGTAATACAATACGTTGTTTTCTTGATAAGTGTTTGGGTAATAATACTTTCTAAATCAAACACGGAATTTAAACTGTACATCAACGATTCTTCTCTTTTACGTGACGTCGTCAAATTAACAGTTAGCAGATTTATCACATATGTCAATTAGTGCCAATTAAAGTTAAAAGAGACATAACGGTTTTCACACCTGTATTTTGGGGACCTTATTACTCAATTATTACTACTAGGGGACCGATTTCGCTCTTATCGACAATTATCGGCAACACGTTCATGCTTCAGTGCACATTAATCACAAGCATTGGTGTCAGCACACATTAGCACATTATTCTACGTTATTACTCTGGTTGTTTAATTTGATTTTAATTTAAGTTATTATGACTGTCAATCTTCCCCGAGAATTTGAAATCCACGAAATTACGTGTCAACGAATTTGTTGTTTTTTATTAAACCACGAAATTTCATACCGACGAACTTCTATACGTTTACAGTAACAGGAGTTGTCCAGCTATGATAGCACCGCGGTAACTAACCGTGAGATGTCTAGTTATCAGAATCCCACTTGTTACAGCCAGCAGGAGTTGTCCAGCTATGATAGCACCACAGTAAACAGCCGTTAGGTGTCTAGTTATCGGAATCCCACTGGTAACAGCCAGCAGGAGTTGTCCAGCTTTGATAGCACCGCAGTAAACAGCTGTGAGGTGTCTAGTTATCGGAATCCCACTGGTAACAGCCAGCAGGAGTTGACCAGCTATGATAGCAGTTTGTAAAGCCTTTGTTCCCCAAGCGTCGGTTGTTGCAGCCGGACCATGTGGTGGTAACAGGCATGCCGATACTGTTTGATGTTGCTGATGTCGCATCAAGCGTCCTCATCCCGCTCAAGTCGCTAGGTTTGCCCTTGGAAAGGCTCGGTAGAGAGCTACCATCTAGTCCATGTAGTCCTGTTTCTGTTTCATTAGAGGCCCCTTCCACGGCCCATTTGTCAGGTACCCACCAGAGCGCGGTTGACGGTCACGAAGTGCAGGCGATATCCAGTGAAACTCCAATGGAGGCGACGCACCCCCACCCTGTCCCTAACAATCTTCCTGTTCTGAGTAACACCCTTACCAAGTGGGACCGGGATGTCCTGACAAGGCTGCCAAAATCTCGGGCTATATGATGTGAAGAGCAATTGGTTTGTATTTAAAGTAGCGATAGCATGGAATACCTATATCGGTATTCGAATACTCGCACATCCATTCAATAGAATATTCGAAAATTTGCATTAAACAGTTGGAATGTATTACCTTCTGTTTTCTGCAATGTATAACAGGGACGTATTCAAATTGTTTGCATTAGTCCCTGATTATAACCATTTGCCGATTACTTAGAAGGTTGTTGCTTTTGTTATCTTTGCTATAGAGTAATCTTATTGTTGTGAACTGAATATATGACCGACACTCAAATGGGATACAAATAAAAGCATGAAAACAAGTCATAGAATTGTAATCATTTACATTTGAATTTTCCATAAATTTAATAATGGCGATAACATGTCTGTGTGTATAAAAAGTATCATTTCAAAGGGTAATGCAAAATTCATCGCAAATAATTTTAGCGATGACTGCATATTTTTTTGTTCAAACACACATTTAAATCATTTGTCAACTTTGACTACTTAAAACATTTAATGACTGTTCAAACTGTGATCACATCATTTTTACTATTGTTCGCTAGTCATTTTAAGGCCCTAATTGGCAGCAAATTGACAAACAAGTTGACGCCCTTTCTTTGGGTGTGTATATTGCGACTGCACAATTGATGCTGATAATAGCACGTTATGAGCTTGACACGACAAGCGTCTTATCAAACATGTAAATCCCTTTTGATTTCGGTTGGCAATTAGTTGTAATTGTTGTTGTAATTAGTAAGCAACTTGCGGGTAATTAATTAAAAAGCACAAAATCGATTGAAATAGTAAACTTGCGAATACTCGAATGCCAACTCTGTCATTGGAATACTGACGATTCAATCGAATATTCTATTCGATTATTAAAATAGTTTTGCCATCCCTAATTTAAAGCAAAACTTGAGCGGTACGCCAAGATTAATGGCTGGTTGGAAGCGATAGGCTGACTGTCTGGGCTGGTGCCTCACAGGTTACAAAGGCGGTTGACTTTTAGGCATTGCTCAATGAACGGAGAGGGACGGTACCGTACGATGAGCTTATTCAGCGGCTGCAGGAGCGCTTTGGCGCCAGGGAGCTACCTGTCACTGTGGAAGGGTTCCATGTTGCCCATTAGGAAGTAGGCGAGTCCCTAGACGATCGGTCAGATCGGGCGCTAACGCTGTCAACCACTTTGTGTCGTGATATGCCCTACACATACGCCGCTGAGCAGGCAGTGGCGAAGTTTTTTCAGGGTTTGCTTGACAAGGAGGTCGACAAGCATGCAGTTACCCACATCGATGGTGGATGCAATGCACCATAGGATGAAAATATATAGCCATGTTCAGTCCGCTTGCGCAGCGGCTCCAATGGATCCCCAAGAGGATGAGCAAGAAGAATCGAGGTGGGTTCACAAGGTGAAAAAGGCACCCACTCCAGATGTGGTCAGTGGTATGGAGGTCGACAAATTAACCCAGGTGGTTGAGCAGCTGCTGGATGCTGTGGAGCTATTGTCCAACTCTTTTGGAAGTTTGGGTGTTGATCCTTGTGACGGTCTTTGAACGTGGACTGGTCCTGGTCCTAATGCTAACAAAATTGGAGCCGGAAACAGGCGAAACAATGGTTACCATATTGGGAACCAATGTTCAAATTTCCTTAGGGATCGAAGCGAGATGAAATGGCTCCAATTGGGGAGAGTAATGGCGGGACATATCGTGTCTTACGTGTGGTGGTTTGGGACATTCCCAGCGTACTTGTGTAACCAATTTATATTTTTATATGTGCAAAAGAACCAATGCTTTTATACCTTCACAATTAATAATTTTAGATTAAGTGATGCTTAAATCTCATATATAATCTAGTATTATAAAAAAGTATTAAATTAAAGAAAAAAACGTAATAATAATATAATAGTCTTAACTTTGGCATGGTTTTAAAAAGGTGCATCAAAAATCTGATCTTGTAAGTATAATATGAAATGTATGAGTTTGAAAATAAATCAAGATGTTGTACAAAACCTTTTAAACCATTTTTCAAGATAAACTGATGATGTCATCAACATTATGACATCACATTGAGTTGACTTGAGACTGTATTGCAAGAACAAATACCATGAAGATCAATAAAATGTCTGTGCAATAATGCAGTAAGTTGACTTACTACTGTATTGCAGGAATTTTTATTTTCAGAATGAGATAAGACTATATTGCATTATAGACATATACACTATTTGCTTTCAGAATAAAGCAAAACTTTTTCTTGTAGTGATGTAAAACATGCTAACAGGTATAAAAATGCAAAAAAGTCAATTTTGTAAAAATATGCAGTTAAGACAGTCTTGCAGGCAGCCCTCGATATTACATTAATCAGGACCAACTATGAATTATTTAAGACAATATAATTTTTTTAATAACTGCCCCCCCCCCCCATATAATTGCAGCAAAATCTTCCCGTAATCTTGACCTGTCGTCCATTTATTTTGTAAATTATAAGGGGTCATCATTCGTTAAGCCCAACTATAATTATTATTATTATTATTATTATTATTATTATTATTATTATTATTATTATTATTATTATTATTATACCGGATTTATATAGCGCCCTTTTCATGCAAGAGTGCACGTTCAAAGGCGCTTTACATAAGAAAAATTGACGTATCGCAGATACGAATACATTTTGCAACACTGTTTAAAAAGAAATCGTTCAAAACTACTAAATTATACTACAGTATAAAACTACTCTATTGTACTATAAGTACTACGTAAAAACATGCACAGTAACCCTAGATTAGAAAGATCAACAAGACACTATAAAACTACCCTATATGTATAGCTATAAGACAATTAATGAAACAATAAAATCTAAAACTTAAACAATAAGTACTACGTAAAACAACAAAAAAACATGCACCGTTACCATAGATTTGAAAGATCGGCAAGACAAACCAGAGACAAAACAGAGACAGAGACAAGGGTAACGTCAGCATACTATTACCACGAGTCCACAAACCCCCAAAGGAATAATTATGGTTCCTTTAAAAGGGTAAATTCAAGTTCATGCTGATTGAGACAAGGGTAACGTCAGGATACCATTATCACGAGTCCACAAACCCTCAAAGGAATAATAATGCTTCCTTTAAAAGGGTTAATTCAAGTTCATGATGATTGAGAGTTCATATAATGAATTGAATAAACCACTGCTTATATAGCAAAAGATTGGAGGAAGAGGTGAGTTTTCAGTGCCTTTTTTAATGAATTCAGTGTTAAAGAACCTCGAATGTTTGATGGAAGTGAGTTCCAGAGTGTGGGAGCAGCGTACATGAAACTTCGCTCCCCGTATGATACGGATTTAATCTTCGCTGGAATCACTAATGAAGTCGCTTCGTTCTTTGATCTTAAGTTTCGCCTTGGTTCGGAGACTTCAATTAGGTTTTTCAGATATACAGGCGATTGTCCATTTAAGGCTATGAACACATTGGTCATTATTTTGAAGTGGATTCTTTTTTCTACTGGGAGCCAGTGTAATTCTTTTAGGATCGGTGTGACTATAGCGGGATGTTCTTGTTATAACACGCGCCGCAGTGTTTTGAACATTTTGTAGTTTCTTGATAGCTGATGTTTGTGTTCCATACAGCAGTGCATTGCAAAAGTCTAGCCGAGACGTGACAAGTGAATTGACCAAGGATTTTGTGGCATTTGGTCTAAAATTTTGCCTGATGTGACCTATTTGTCAATCTGATCGAAACATGATCAACTTATAGCATTAATATGGTGTTCCATGTTCATTCTTGAATCAAACCAAGCACCGAGATTTCGAGCGTATTGCGATGGTTTAATTGTCGAGTCCCCTATTTTAATAGTTAACCCATCTACGTACTTGGCGTTGTTTTGACTTGAAAATACTATGACATCGGTTTTGTCGGTGTTAAGTTTGAGCATATTTGTATTCATCCACGAGATGATATCGTGGAGGCACTTTTCAACTCGATTTAGTGTTTCGTCTTGGGCTGCTTCATCGGTGGGTTCAAAGGAAACGCAGAGCTGCGAGTCATCGGCGTAGAAGTGATGCCCGAGTCCATGTTTTTTGCCAAATTCCCCAACAGGTTAAGTATAAATGGTATAACATTTTGGGCCTAACACAGATTCCTGGGGTACGCTGAAGGTCAGCAGCACTGGTTCTGATACCTTGCCGTCAATGCTCACTGTTTGGAAGCGGTCAGATAGGTAGGAAGCTACCCACTGTAGTGATTTTTCAGCAAAGCCAAACTGTTGTTCGAGGCGGTTTAAAAGGGTTATGTGGTTTATATAATCTTTAGCATCTCTAGGTAGTAATTAACACATGTGACCTTGATCTTGACCTGTTGACCTTAACATCAATAGCCATTTTGTATCCATGTAGGCCACCAGCATGGCAATTAAGGTGATTTTATGTCGAAGGGTTCTATTGATGTAGTGCGGAAACCCATCTTTTATTAAAGCCAATGACACTTGACGACCACAAACGTAAAAGGCGTCTTCTTTCCACACAAGTAAACACAAAAGCAGTTTGCCTGATAGTAGGTCAAAGCGGTCTCGAGCGGTCTGTTGTACTTAAACATTTCATTGAACACGTCTCTTTTACGTTCACATTTGACCTGTCGACCTCAAAATCAGTCATTCTTTAAATACAGGTAATGAGTGCAGCATTTTAGATGACCGTTAATGAAGGATTCTAGATAACTCGCATAAACTATGTTTTTTTTTATACAATCTCAACTGATGTTAAAGGGGCCATCAACCAGATTGACAAAAAAAAAATAAAAGTTCTAAAATACAGTATTTTTTTTACAATTATTAGTTTATATTGATTAAAATATAACGACTGGAATATTACATTACTGAAAAAAGTTCATATTTTCAGTATATTCGGTAATAAAATTTCGCGATGTGAAATCGAAAGTACATCGCGAAAATAGGTGACATAACGATATGCACACTATAAATTACGCAAGTATATTGATCATTTCATATATAAAATATATAATTCACTACGCATGCATATCTTGCGTTCCTGGGTTTACCACGGGGCGATAATGATCAGTCTACGTGCGTTATTTATAGTTAACTGGTAGTTACCTGGTACACATACCCAGTAAAATTTTATTACCGAATATAACAATCATAACTTTTGCAAGACCGTACGTCATAGCATTTTCACAATATAATGTAAAGAAATCCTGTAACAATCTTTTGACGTTAACCTTAAGCATAGTGACCATAAGATCAATTTGCAATTTTCCTTACACAAAAGAAAACTTTGTGCCAGATTACACGATCTTATGTTAAAGATTTAAAAAATGTTTTAAGCGAAAACGAATAAACTGGTACAGGCCCTGTGACCTGGAACTTTAACCTGTTCACCACACAATAGAAAGGCGTCCTTCTTTTGTCCCATATGACCTTTATTCTGATTGCATGGTTGACTGTGAAAACATTCTCTAGAAACTGCGTGTGAACGACTTGTTTTACCGACCTACATATCGACTTGCAGAAACTCCGATCTACCGATTTACGGACAGGTGCAAAGCAATTTACCCCAGTTCTTCGAATTTTAATTACAAGCGATGATGTGTGTACGAGTGCTAATTTTGCAGACACGACATTCATACAATCTCAATGTTCTATGTAGACGTTAGCTGACCTATACTTAATCGAAATCATGACGTGTCTGTGCGAGATGTCTGCATGAGCATCGTCATAACTCAGGGATGTTTCGTTAATATCATGCATCGTATTCTCGTAAACATGCATCGTGATTTTGACACGTCGCATCGTAATGTCGTGCTTTCTTGAAAATGCGAACCTTCTTGAAAAAAACACATTACTTTAAATGGGCTCTTTATTGTGATCAGTTTAGCATTTCCAATGGTATAAAACTCCGCTTTATGTCACCATACTTTGTAAAGCTAAGTGCTTAGCTACACACTGTCCAATGCCATACCAACATGTATTTTTCGCGTGCGCGTTGGCTTGCCTGCTATTAGGTTCCCATTCATTCGTTCGTGCGTTCGTCTGTGATTGCTTAAGATGTATATTGTTTATGCGTCAGTAATGCCATACCTAAATGTTAAATGTATATTTTACTAATGTTTACTGGGCCATACATTTTACGCCAATGAAGCTTTTGGTCTTTATGTAAATATAATAATAACACGTAAGATTTAATTGTGCGTAACTATGCATAGCTAATTTCATATAAAGATGTCACGCATTTTGGCGTTTAACGATTTGCAAATGCTGGACTTGATGCACGCCCCAGCCAATTCTCGAACGAGTGCTTGTCTATTAGTAATTTAACGTGAATCCCATTGAGCCAATTCTCTCAAAATCGCTGTGTTACAAACCGTTTCGCAATAAACCCGATAATTCGATAAAACAACACAGAATATGTATAGAAAGTTATTTCAACCAAATTTGTACTTAACTGAAGATAAACTAGAAATGCAATACTTGTATTGAAAAAAAGGGGTTGAAGTGTCTAATTGCATGGTGAATGTTTTGTAAATAATTGTTGCGCAATTAACCCCGTCTTGCTATGCAATCACCACGCATGGTCTTAACCCATGTATGCCTAGTGGACTCTCCCATCCTTCTAAATTGGATCATTTTATTTCCAAAATTACGGATGTCTAGTATACTTATTTCTATATTTAGAATATTTCTTACAGAAATTCCTACAAGCAAACAGCGTAGACCCGGATGAGACGCCGCATCATGCGTCTAAGCTGTTTGAAAAGTCCTTTTTTCAGGACGCTAGGCATAAATGGGTAAATGATTTGAATTAATCTGAAACTCTGAAAAGGAAATTTCAAGTGCCGTATTTACGGAGGTTCTGAAAAAAGAAATGTAAGTTTCGACCAAGCAATAAAGGACATTAAAAGTGATCAATTTCATGAGTTAGTAAAATAGAACAATACAGAATGTGAATAGAACTTGATTTCAACAAATTTTGGACTTCGGTGAAGGAAACCCAGAAATGCAATAATTTCATTGCAAAACGGTTTGCAGTGTCTTATTGCAATATGACAATTTTAAAACAACACATTGCGCAATAAACTCACTATAAAGTACTAATTTTATTCACCTATGTGTAATACTTTGTATTTTTATCTTTGAGTAATTGTACTCAACATGGTTGTAGATATGTATAGTTGGTTTTAAGATTGTATAGTAACTGATGCTCTCTATTTCCTAGCAATATAAACTGGAAAACTATGATGTATTAATAGCTGACTTGTGTCTTAACACTTTCTTCTTTAACACCAAATTCTTAAATTATCCAGTGTTGCCTTGTTTTAGTACCATTTAAACGTCAAGTAGCCTTATTTAGGCCAACATCGTCTTTTTGTCAGGCATCAGTATGTTTTCCAGTTTTCCTATTATTTGTACAATGATTAGCAATGGTTAGTGGGTTTGATTGTTCAGACAATATATGTTGATATGTATATATATCAAAGTCTCTTTTTAAAGGGGCCTTTTCACAGATTTTGGCATTTTTTAACTTATTCATTAAATGCTTTATATCGATAAATGTAAACATTGGATCGTAAAAGCTCCAGTAAAAAATCAAGAATAAAATTTAAAAAAGGAAAAGAACATTGCCCGGTCAAGGTTTCGAACCAGTGACACCTTGAGTCCTGCCAGAGTCCTGAAGTAAAAACGCTTTAACCTACTGAGCTATTCCGCCGAATACACATACTTGATGTATTTTATACCTTATATAAGCAATCTTCGTAGTTTCACAAAATTTAACGACAAAAACAGAACTCTCCAAATTATTAAATCGTTTCGCGTTGCAACGCTTTATAATTTTTAGGTTTTAAAATCGTCAAAAGATGCATATAATGGCTATATTAGACCATGGTAAATGTTCAGTATTACTGTTTCCTCACAAATATCATAACTAAAACGAAAATTTACGAATCTGAAACAACTTTTTTCAATTTTGTCAATTTACCAAAGCGTGAAAAGATCCCTTTAAGGCCTTTGTATAGTGGTCACATGCAATGTATCAATTTTATGAATCTTAAATGACATTTTTACAGTACATTGTATATGATGGGACTAAATAATCTCAACTTGCTTCCTATCACATTTGAATGTTAATGAAGGAAAGATGACTCTGCAGGGCTTAAAAGTAGATAATTAAATGATAAGGTCGAAGGAGTTTCTTCCCTTCAGTCTGAAATAGAGCAATTGTCTTCAGTCTGATAACTGATTGCAAGTTTGTACTAGGTTAGAAGTATGTATTATCACCACTAATCAGCTTATCATGGTATGCCTTGATGGTGGAATGTTTTCTCTTGGTGGCTAACTATTTGTGAAATAATGGCACAATTTACAGTGTTGGATATTTTTCGGCAACAAATTTAAATGACAAATAGTAAGATTGGTGGTGGCAATATAGCTTTTAACATGCATACTGATTGTCATGTAAAGTACATTGATAAGCAGTAAAAGTCTCTTATAACTCATTTTATGAGTGGCCAATGATTTATCTTATTGTTTTATATGTGCAAAACTGTGATAAATGTAAATATTGGATGAGACTATAATAAATAAATAAACTACTAATTGATTCCAATTAATTCGCTTATTTTTTTTTTAAGTAAAATTATTGCAAATCTGGGTTTTTAACCTATATCCGGCGTTGGTTGAAATCATTCGCCATACACGTTCCGTATTGTTTTCTCACGTCGATTGATGAAATGTATCACAACTTATCTCATTAAAAAGACATCCGTGAACACGTGATTTCAAACTTTTTATTTCAGCATTTCAAAATCAATTGAAATCAATTAGTGCATGTTTGATGTGTTTATTGCGAACGGGTTTATTGCAAAACGGATTGTTATTAAAAGATCAAATTCCAATAAGACACTTCATCCCGTTTTGCAATAAAAGTATCGCATTTCTTGGTTTCCTTCAAGTATGCAATTTGTCTTTTTATATGCACATTATGTGTTTTTTCGCTCACATTTACACATGAAATTGATCACTTTCCATGTATGTCATTTTTTGAACGAATCTTACACCTCTGTCTTGTTTGAAAAAGTAAATCCGTAAATACAACATTTGAGACATTCGTTTGAATGGCGTACCACTCGCCATTCTGAAAATCCACCCGGAAGATATGCGTTGTATCATCAACGGTAGTAGCTTTCGTTGAATTTCCAAACCTTTGCATGTGAAAGCGTTTCTCTACTATGCTTCGATCTTTCACAAAAAATATATAATGTAATTACATAACAACTCCATACTGCACATTTTGACGAAATAGAATATCAGAAAGGATTCAAATGTGTGAAACGTCTTCTTTGATACGTAAAACGGTTTTGGGCTGAACTTTTAAATTTGTTTATTTTTTTCATTTACCTAATGAGGTCATTTACGCTCGTTGAAGACGCATACAGCCTTTCGGTAAGGGTGGTCAGTTAAGGGTGCACAAAGTTATGAACAAGGGGACGAAAAAAAACGAAATTTGTTAACACTAGTTCTAAATTTGAACGAATGGTAACTTTTGACAGGAATAGTTGCGTTCCGTTAGCGGATCATATCCGTTCGAAGGGATGTAAGGCGATGGCTTTATCTTGTAAACTTAGTTGCGAAAAAAAAGCCTTATGGTTATGGAGGAACGAAGTGGGAGTCGCACATTGAAAGAACCCTTCAATTGTTGTCAATCAATGTAATTATTATAGTAAAACTTGACAGCGTTTGCTGATCAACATCTGTATACATTTAGTTGAACATTTTATAGATCCAAACACTGTCTTAAAAACGTTGTAGGAACGGAAAATGGAACGGATGGCGTCGTTAAACCATATTAATTAATTTATTTTCGGAACAAAGTAGGTTATACTTAATAATGACACCGTTTATTAAAAATACGTCATAATCAAGTGTTATCAACGAAATATTTTGATTTCAACTATTTTTTAATAAATGAATGGCTTAAGTCAACATTCATGTACAGATTGCTTAATAGTACGAACTTTAAAAATATTTATACGCTTTAAGCTTATTGGTATTTAAGAAATTTTGTATCGGCCCCAGCTTGTTCTCGAATAACCCACAATCAGGTATAGCTGCGAATTAATAAAATCACGAGTGCGAACAATCGTGATACATCGGCTATCTCGGATTCCTCCGTAAAAATAATATGGAATAAATCGTCTGCTGATACAGAGTGGAGTGCGGAGACAACAATTTATGACAGTTAATATCTTAGTTTAATTCCAAATAGCATTCAACAATAAAACATAGTTTGATAACTTATACGTTTTGTGTAAATTAAACAAATATATTTTATCACAATATAATCTTTTTTGTTACAAATATTAAAACAGAAAAGTTAAGTTTGTCGCGATGCAACATGTTGAGTTTATGCACGTGCATTATTTTCCCGTAATTTCAAAGGATTACGCTTCGCCCACAATTACTGTAGATGAATCCACACTTAACACTTCGTCGATGCAAAACAAAGGGCGTGTCGAATTAGAATCTTCGAATAGGCACACATAGATTGAATAATAAATTATAACATAAAAAAGCAACAGCAAACTATAAAAAAAGTATTAAAGTAAAATACTGCACGTGCAAATCGCTACGTAAATATTGTAAAGTGTATATTGTAAATTTAAATCAAAAGGTCGCCAACGTTGTTGCGGGAGGAACCGGATCTAGTTCAAGGCCGCCGGCGCTCTTCGAAGCATGACGCAACAAAATCGTGAAGAACACGGCGGTCGTTGCACAGATGAGAATGAAGAAGACGACGAACAGATAGATATCCAGCTTCTCTAGAAACATGGCCCATGTATACGGCACGTCGTCTGCTGCAGCGGACACATCATTCGAAAACTCAGACTTCTCGGTTTTCTCTGTTGTTTCACATTTTCCAGTTTTCTTGCCATGCGCGTTTGGATCTTCGAATTTTCGGACGGAGTTGTCGCATTTCTTCCTCGGTTTGAAGCAGGTCCAGGTACATTCCTTCTCGCCGATGGAGGCGACGAGTTTCGCCTGCATGATTGTGTAGAAGACTGAGATGACGCTCAGCACGAGCAGGATGACGATGAAGAGGACGAAGAAGGAGACCTGCAGGGAGTTGTGGGGAAGAGTGTCGCTGATGATCGTCACAAAGATGCCATATGAGAGGAAAATTGTAATTGAGAAGGAACCCTTCTCGCCGGAACCAATCGGAACCAGGAATATGCAGATATTAAGAAAGGCGAGCATCAGAAGCGGCATGATGAGTGTGAAGGTCGTAAAGTTCGCGCGGCGCTGCAGTCGGAACTCGATGTCGATATTGAAGGTGTTGTATAGAAGGTACTTTCGGCGCATGGCGGAAACAATGGTCCAGGCGGAGTTCTCGGAGTACTCATCGAGATCTACGGCGAGATAGTGGTCGAGCTGCACGGTTCGAACGGTCTCGTCTGACACGTAGTAGGTCAACGTGCACGTCTGCTCGTCGAACGGATAGTACTGGATGTCCACGTTGCAGACGATACTGCAAACGATAAACGAGCCGGCAGCGATTAACAGAAACAACTGCGTAATAAACACGGTATACCTCTCAACCAAACTTTCTCGATTAAAATGATGTCAAATGTTGAGGGAGTTCTGGGTAAGAAGGGGTTTTCCTGAATTTAATATAAAGGGACACGAACAAGGATAAGTGCATATGGACTTCGTAACCGCTAAGAGGGCATTTGTTTAAGAGGGTTTTATCTGTGCAAAATTAATAGTGTTTTATTATTTTTACACTCTACAGGTACATATTATTTAATAACTTAAATGCTTTGATTTTGGAAATGGCTGTCTAACCAAACCTTTTGATATTAGTAAATGACTATTTACATTTAAACTAAAAATATAAATATTAAAATTAAATAAATAAATAAACTTCTAACAACAGTCTAATTTGAAAAAGTTTGAAAAAAAAAAAACTACTAAAAGAAATCTGGACAGTTTAAAGATTAATTCAACGTCTGCTTCTAATATTAAGATATCTTCGTTTTCCAAAGTAACCTGTATATCCCCTCGGGTACCCAGGACACACGCCCGTCGTTCAAAACAGTCGCCTGGTCTGTAGACTGCCCCACCACACCATGGCCGTCGTAGGCCTGAAACGAGCGGCGCGCATTTAGATTAAAATATGAGTCGCGTTCTGACGAAACTGGGCATAATGCATGTGTGTAAAGAGTCGTCCCAGATTAGCCTGTGCAGTCTGCAGTCAGGGACGAAACTTTTCGCTTTTATGACTTTTTTCGTTTAAATGAAGTCTCTTCTTAGCAAAAATCCAATTTAGGCGGAAAGTGTCGTCCCTGATTAGCCTGTGCGAACTGCAAAGGCTATTCTGGGACGACACTTTACGCACATGTATGCATTATGCCCAGTTTTCTCAGAACACGACTCAAATTGTAATAATTTGAAATATATTACATATACATGCATTACATATATAATATCTACAATGACTCCTTGGGAATCCTCGATGTACACACAATTAACTCTTACATTACATTTACTTAACATAACCATATCTATATGATAAAGACCAAAAGCTTAGTCTTCGTAAAATGTTGCGCCTAGTAAACATTATTTTCTTTTATTTTATGCTTTCCGATGGTTTATAGAGAAATATTAGTGAATTAAATCTGGTATTTCACTGTTTCAAACAGTGAAAAATAACAGTGAAAATTATAGATAACTTTCATTGTTTTAGCGGAAGGGTTAGCGTTCAGTTAAAATACATGGGGGCGCCCAACGGGGAATTATATTGTCCGGAATGGCAAAAATATAAAATAATCATTTGTAAGCATCAAATAAAAATTACAGTTGTTGGATTTGGTGGAATATCAATTTTAGCTCACTCGATATCATAGAAAAAATATTATTTTCCATGATCACTCGTGAATTAGAATCGACATTCCACCAAATCAAATATGCTCTATATATGATATATCTTTTGATATTTTTTTTACTCTTTATGATATTAAAGAATGTAGTAATTTTCCAAGTTGTACAATTGAAAAATTGAAAATGCTATATGTTTTTATGATGTTATTTACTATTGATATTGCATGATAAACTACTAACCCAGTGAGCCATCAGAACCAACTTAAGGGGCTACCTTTATTCTTCTAAATGGGTGTTTTCAACAAATGTAAATAAAACGAAAATTTGCATATTTGAAAAACGAAAAAGCAGGCGCAACTATTTATCTTTAATAAATATTGAGTTTATTGAAATAATTGTCTGTCTCTGGGTGTAAAGTTCCACTATACAGGAAATATGTCAAATACTGTAAACGTAATAAATGAACAAGCACTTACACTAAGCAGATCATCATCTTGAATATATTTCAGCCTTGTCAAATTAGATGTCAAAACGAAACTAGCACTGTTTAATTCATTAGTAGCGCCAATCATACTATATAGTTCAGAAGTGTGCGGCATGTATTACATTTATGACAACTCTGATATTGATAAATTGCATTACAAATTTTGCAAACAAATATGTGTAATCAATCTTCATCTAACTATGCTGTACTAAGTGAATTAGGTAGATGCCCTTTAACCGGTATATGTAAACTTAAGGCATCTCGTTATTGGATGAAGATTGTAACTTTGTAAGTAACCAAAATTGAATACTTTATCAAGCGTTTATGGAACAGATGAATATTTTCATCAATTTAAACATTACGAAAAATAATCGATGGTGCCAAGCTTTGACAGACTTAGCTTTTGATATATGCCTAATACACCTGAATTAACATGCGACATTGAAGGTAACTCAAAGACTGATTTTTTTTTTTTACAAGAATGGAATGATACCTTTGCTTCACAAATTAAATGGAATTCTAATTTAAAAAATATATAAAAAGATTCTAATATAAAAACTGTATTTATTGCGTTTCATGATTGCAATTCAATAATTTAAATTAGCAGATTTCGATTAAGTTGCGATTGTCTTGAAATAGAAGTTGGCAGATATAATAGGATATCCCGAGAAGATCGGACGTGTAAACTTCGTAACCAAAATGGATGTAAATAAGAATATCACTTGTACTGGGTTGTCCATTAAATAATGCATTGCGTATAAAATACAATATCAGAACATTCTGGCCTACCATAAGTAAAAACATATCAATGATGTCTTGTACAAATGTTTTACAGTTTATAACTTTCGCCAACGCTTTGGTTTACCCCGGTAAATTTTTCAAACTAAGATTTGAGAAAGTGAATCGTTTTGATACTGTATAATGGCATGTTTACACACTTAAATGCATTAAATAGTCTTACATATTATTCGTTATTATGCAAGCATTTCTTTATTGCTATCTAGGTTTATCTGGAAATATGTGATATTATATGATTCTCTGTATTAACATTATTTCGTTTGTATATATATAATAATTATATTAAATACTTGGCCAAAGGCGGGATGCCGCATCGCCATTAAACTATGAACTATTGATTTGAACAATCTGCATTCAACAAGAGAATATAGCATTAAAGATGCCAACACAGCATCCGGTATTAAGTTACCAACTAAACACAAACGCACGCAAATAAACAATCACTAACTTTAAGAATAATGATGCTGGGTTTCCACATCTGTTCGATTGGCACATTCAAAACGCGGATGCCCGTGTAGTTGTCGGGGTTCCAGATGAGCACCTCGTCCCGCCAGGCGATCCTGAAGTATCCGAGCATTGAAAACTTTTGCTCCGAGGTATCGAACTCCAGTAGACTCTGAGGTACGAACTTCGTGTTGATGTAGATGGCCGCTGATTGGTTCTTCAACGGCCGAATGCGCGTGTCGTAATCATCGAGCTTGTCTCTGTACAGAGACTTGAGTGTCTGAATGTCGGCGCTCGAACTTGCCGCGTCCGGGAAACATACTAGCAGGCAAGCCAGCGAGCTCGCGAGACATAAATGTTTGTATGACATTCTGAATAGTGGAACGAGAAGCAAAACACTAGGCTGTTTAAATCATGGTGACATAACAACGGAGTTTTATATCTCTGGAAATGCTATACTGGTCAAAATAAAAAACGTTCATTTAAAGTTTTTGTTAGAAAACGTTTGAAATTTCCAAACATCACTGAGAAACTCATTTTTTGTTTTAAAGATAAAACAGCAAAAAGTCACATCTTTCATACAATAAATTTACGAAATCCTTGGCTCGTCAGGGTTATTGGCAAGATTTGATATTTTCAATATTAATGGAAGATCCACGACGCATGTTTCTGACATATTCATAACACAAGTATCGCGGCAATAACGCAATAAGCGGTGGGGAGTTACGTTTTATTATTAAAAGGGACCTTTTCACGTTTTGGTAAATTGACAAAATCTACAAAAAAATCGGATTTGCATATTTTCGTTGTAGTTATGGTATTTGCGAGGAAACAGTAACACAGAATATTTACCATGCTCTACAATATCCATTATATTCATCTTTTGATGTTTTAAAAACCTGAACATTATAAAACGTTGCAAACGCGAAATGATTTAATAATGTGGAGAGTTATGTTGCTATCGTTATATTTTGTGACATAACGAGGATTGCGTATATAAAGTATAAAATACACTATTTACTGTGTGAGCTCGCATGGCCGAGTGGTTTATGTGCTAGAATTTTTACTCCCAGGGTCAGTGGTATGAGCCCAGTTGATGATTACTTTTTGTAATTTTCTTCTGTTTTTTTACTGGAGCTATTTAGTTCCTATGTTTACATTGATCAATTTAAAGAATTTAATGACAAAGTTCAAAACATGTCGAAATCTTTGTAAAGGTCCCTTTAATCATGTTGTTACTTGTTTTTGTTGTTTTTGAATCCTTTCGCTCATATATAATGCATGGTTCAACGGACACACGGAAGATATTCGTAAGTTGTTCTTCCGGACTGCATGTCGACAGGATGTTTTTTTTACTTTGTGCCCATTATTAAGAACGGTTACCTTTTTTACAAACTGTCATATGTTAAATGATACGAATTACACATTAAATTGATACTCGAGGTTTCGACTACATTTATGATTTGATAACTTGTGTTGTCATAGACAGGTTTGGGGCAGTCGTTTTGGGTTAAAATATCTTTGAAAAACAGTGTAGAACGTTCCATTAGTTGATCGAACCTAAATGTTTGCATTTGAAATTGAGTGACGTCTTTGTTTATACAGACCGGTTAATAAGACATTTATTCACAATGTTAGTTTATATCTAATATTGCATCTCCCACTGTGAGTCGTATGAGATGTTTGTCCATCTTTTGTATGCTTTGGTGACCTTATTTAATTAAAAATATAGAATTTATTTAAGATATAAATTCTCAACATCCTGGAGCGATGGTGACATTATAATTCGGATTGTATTGTATTATTTGTATTGACACCAATACCGCATGCCGTCACAAACGACAGAGTTAACAAACATGTTCGTTTAATTGGTTATGCATACTATTTAAAATCCATAACTTTGGTCCCAATACAACTGTTTTCGATTAAATGCCTTAAATCCGTCGATTGAAAAAGCAAACACTTCAATGTGTCGCCATTGCTGTTCGCACTACGGTCCTAAATACCCGTGAAATAGGTCAGTCAGCCGGACACACTATCGCATCGTTAGTTGGGATTGCAAGAAAACTATTAGTATCGCAAAATGCTAAAATAAGTTTTATACCGCGAACCTCTGACTCGTCTACGCGAAATAGTTAAAATTTTGGGTAGTATTCGTGTTTGTTTAATTTTATTAATACATTTAAATATAAATTGTTAAGATCTTAATTCGAGACCCCTGTACCATAAGTGCAATTTAATTACCGCTTTCAACTGTTGATGCCAATTGGAATAAAAGAAATGTATTAATTTAAGTATTTCATTTAATTACCGGGACCATTCGCATTGAAATACATTTCAACCTGCACCTCCCCCCTACCCGCCTCGAATGTGTCGGTACAAAAGCAGTTTTAACATTTGGTCTTTCTATATTAATCACCGTCCGTCTGTTATCTTCAGAAATACGCCTTCCTAAATGTTCTGGGACCCAGTATGTTCCAGTTGTCAGAACGAAAGAAAAATAATCACAAATATATTAGTATTTGATATAATCTTTTCGTACATTTTGAACCGTTGGACGCACTTGTTATTTACTTGACAAACGCTCACACGGGATAGATTTTGTCTTTTGTTATAGATTTGAGACCAATGTAGGAATAAATCTGTTAAATAGCTGTGTTTTAAAGTACCGGTAAATAAAATAAAAAATGTTTCTACCTGTTCGATGTACTTCGTTCATTAATTGCGAAAAGCTAGGTCATTTTGACAGTTGTCTTTATTCTTCTGACATCGATACCAATCTGGAGTTCAGTCCATTTTTACCCATCACGTAAGTAGGGCTACTTAATTCAATCGTTTTGTTGTTTGAGCAGCCCATGGTGGCACTAAGGTGACATCACCGCTCCAAAAAAAGAAGTCGGAAACACAGAAGTTCTGTTTTCCCGTCTCAAAAAAAAAACAAACTCGGGGAAACACAAAATAAGTCTGTTTTCACAAAGACCTATTCTATATGTCTTTGGTTTTCACAAGTTAAAAATTTTTTTCGAAGGAAAAAAAGGTTATTACATTGTTGAATGTCGGCGGGCGGGCGTGCGGGCGGGCGGGCGGGCGGGCGTGCGGGCGGCGGGCGGGCGGAACGAGCTTGTCCGCGCTATAACAATGGCGTTTATTGTGAGATTTTAAAGTCATTTTTATTTTATTTTATTTTTTTTTATTATAAATTATATTATTACTAATAGACTGTTGTATCAGCAATGATCCATCTTTGTATTATGTATTATGTAATATTATGTATTATTACCTGATGTCTTATATAAATGATAATTAATTATTTTTTGCTATTTCCTCGTAGAAAAAGAAATTTGCAATGTTTTAAACTGTTACCGGTGAATATCGAACAGTTGCCCGCTGGAATAATGACGTCATTTTGTTGAAAAAATGACGTCATTCTACAGTTAAACAGTCAAAATTATTTATTTTATCGATTACTGTTGTGTGTAAATAAAAATTTAGTTTGCTGTTATTTGTATGTTGGAAATTTGATCAGGTAATAAAACACTTATTTCATGGATGCTTGGTGAACAGTCAAAACTGTTGTCCCTCGGTATCAGGGCTGACATTTGGAACAGTATACACTTATTTCATGGATGCGCGGTGAACAGTATACACTTATTTCATGGATGCGCGGTGAACAGTCAAAACTGTTTCCCAAGGTATCAGGAATGACTTTGGTACTGTTGCCCGAGGCCGAAAGGCCGAGGGCAACAGTTCCAAATGTCAGCCCTGATACCGAGGGACAACAGTTTTGACTGTTCACCAAGCATGCATGAAATAAGTGTTTTATTACCTGATCAAATTTCCAACATAGAAATAACAGCAAACTAAATTTTGATTTACACACAACAGTTATCGATAAAATAAATAATTTTGACTGTTTAACTGTAAAATGACGTCATTTTTTGGACGAAATGACGTCATTTTTTGGACGAAATGACGTCATTATTCCAGCGGGCAACAGTTCAAACTGTTGACCGGTCAACAGTTCGATATTCACGGGTAACATTTTAAAACATTGCAAATTTCTTTTTCTACGAGGAAATAGCGAAAAATAATTAATAATCATTTATATAAGACATCAGGTAATAATTTTGACTGTTCACCGCGCATCCATGAAATAAGTGTATACTATATATTTTTCCGCCAAACGACGTTACGTTATTGTATGACGTTGACGTCACTTCCTTTGTATTTGTTTATATTAATGTACTACTGATGAAGGCTACGGCCGAAACATGTTTAGTACCAGAAACATTTAAATAATCAGTGACGTGTTTGTACGATTTATTCAATTTTATTAAAGTCATTTGGCACATTTGTTTACCATCATCGGACGGTGTGCCATGCGAAAGAATTACGCCGATATCTCCAATGCCAAGGTCACACTTCGAGTTCAAAGGTCAAAAATAGCCATAAATGATCTTGTCAGGGCCATTACTATGTCATTCATTGTGAGATTTTAAAAATACTCGGTACATATGTTCACAATCATTGGACGGTGTGTCATGCGAAAGAATTACTTCGATATCCCCAAAGTCAAGGTCGCCTAGACTAAAATAGATTTAATTTGACATAACGGGGGTAACTAGGAACTATCAGTAACAATGCACATTTCGAATTGTTTCCTTTATCAGACTTTTTTTTCAAATTGAAAACCTGGTTTTGTGACAATTTCGTCCCTTGTTTTTTCTGACTCAGGAAATCTGTTTTCCCGATTTATTTTATTAAGTCTGGGAAACACAATCGCTATATAATGCGCACAAGATAATCGGCCAATCACAGACGCGGATTATATGGAGGAATCAAGATACTAAATTTAGAAGTAGTGTTGTCCTTGGTATAGTTGTCCTTGACCGCTGCTTAAACTTCTGGATACTTTGGACGTTTTCATTGGCTGATTATTTTGAGGGAACAAGATAGTATGCTGTTCCCTCAATATAATCCGCGTCTGTGATTGGCCGATTATCTTGTGCGCACAATATAGCGATTGTGTTCCCCGAGTCCCAAAAAAAAGAAGTCGGGAAAACACATGTTCTCTTTTTCCGCCTCCAAAAAAAAATTAACTCCTGAAAACAGACTGATTTTGTGTTTCCCCGAGTTATTTTTTTTGGAGACAGGAAAACAGAACTTGTGTTTTCCCGACTTCTTTTTTATGAGCGGCGATGTCACCTTAGTGCCACCGTAGCAGCCTATCGTAATACAGACCGACTTAAATTCATTTGATTCAAAACATATATCGTGCTTTGTTATCAGATTTCACACGCACTACATTTATACTTCAAGGCTGTGCATACGAATGAACAAATCGGTACACATAGCATATCTTTTTATCGGCTTACTACAATGCAATTAAAATGCACCTACTGCCATTAGGGGTTTCGATTATACAAGATCTCATTGAAAATCTTACTTCAAATGAAATGTCTAATTTGCATATAAAATGAAAGTGTACTGATAATCATATTAACAAGAGTTGTTTTGTGAAACACAATGGCCCCATACTGCGTTTTAAGCCATATATTTGACCTTTGACCTTAAAGGATGACCTTGACCTTTCACCACTCAAAATGTACAGCTTCATGAGATGCACATGCATGCCAAATATCTAGTTGCTATCTACAATATTGCAAACGTTATGACCAAGGTTTAAGTTTTGGGACAGACAGACACACACATACAATGACAGAAACACACATACAATGACAGACAGACAGGCCAAAACAATATCCCCGCGATCATTCGATCCGGGACATAAAAATGAGATTTTAAATAGCCTAGTCAAACGTATAATGAACCTCAGTGATTTCTTAAATGTACAGAAATACAGCTGGTGTATTCATTAAAATACATATATTTATATTGCTATGCATTGAAACGTAAATGCGTGCCATTTAAATTAAACTATACATAATGCTTACACATGCATACATAGTCTTCGGGAAAGAGCTTATACATACATGTTAGCAAAAAGACATACTTATTTGTAGTACATTACTCAGGGTAGTTAGCTGAAATACTCAGTACACCAGAGGCGTTGATATATTATTATACCCACTAAACAGTTACATATTTAACAGTTAAATAATTAATTATAATGTATTGGAACAAAATTTGGTCCGTTCGGAATATTCATGTATGCATATTATATGATATAGAAAGATATCGAAACGGGATACGTTGACTGGTGACATTTTGACCTGATAAGTGTACAAGTATTTGACTCGGTTTCAACGCAGATCGAACAAAGCCTGGTTTCGTACGAAAGGGCATTAATTGGGAAACATAAATAAAGCATATTATGACAGATCAACATGTTATGTTATAATAAATCGTTAAAAAGAACGCACAGACGGCTGCGTAAAAACACAATTGCGCAATATCCTGATTACGTTTCAACACAGTGTTGTTGCTACGAGATAAAATTATGCAAGAAAGAGAACGACTCTGTATTGTTTAATACATGTCCATGTTAGTCTTAATTACGACAAAAGACACTTGCATAAAGCATCCCGCCTCGATGACAAACGTTCTCCTAAAAATAATTGTATATAATTGCCATAGAAGACTGCTACAGGTTTTCGAATCTTGCAAATAGTCACAAAAGTAATGCTCAAACAATACTGTATTATTTGGACTAGCATGTCTATCCGTAGTATCGGCCTTCTTAATGAATACATTAGAATTTTGGACGTGAAAAATACAAAAACACAAATGTGTTATATGCAAATCTATAGTTAAACGTATATTCTTGGACATAACAACGAAAACTTCATTTAAATCGGGGTTGGTTTGACAAAGTACTGGCTATACTTGTAGTAATCTGTATCACATACAATGGTTCTCATAATATCGGCCCTTCTGATCTGTAGCTAAAGTTTATTACTATTCGCATGTGATTTTTCTAAAAATGTATCTAAATGGAAAAACGAAACTCTTGCTCATGTTGTTCTTAAAATATTTTTACATTTTATTAATAAATATTAAAACGATTGATAAAGCAACTACTAATCCATAAACAAACTGACATAATTGTATGCTACGTAATTTAAAAATCATAGCATCACCCTGGAATAAACATGACTAACTTTCAGATGAACAGCGGAAATCATGAGGGTGATCGTCGTAATAGTCATGGATAGCCATCAAATAAATTACAAAAAAATACAATTGCAAAAGCATTAACTTTTCAGTCCTCTTTTTCGTTTAAGTCACAAGGACCGATACTATGAGAATATGGGATACTTTAAAAATAATTACAATTACAATGTTAAAGAATAATATTTGCGGGGATCCTAGGGGCTTGAACCCAGGACCTCAATGAAAAAACAGCTAATGCTCTACCACTTAATATCACCGACTTAAACGAACCGATGCTCTAAACATTGATTTAAATCAGGAGTACTTTTTTGATTTATGAAGTTTTATACATAGAATCCTCGACGATTTGTTTGAAAATGTTTACTCTGCCAAACTAGTCCCTATAAAACCGTGGTCGTTTATTATCATAGCTGTGTGTAACCTTATTCGGGTTTTCGGACAGGATATAGACTGTATCGTGAAAATTTTACTTTAAATTTAATAATCTATTGATCAATAGCATGTCCAGTCAAGCACTGACATTGTTTACAAAACATGGCGGCGATCAATTAGTAACATCGATATAGGAAACGATTTGTCAGTATTTGTATAATCATTGTTTCCGTTTGAGTTAGCAGGTAAAAAGCTAATTACTTTATTTACTAATTCACACATAGTCATACAATTTTATCTTCCAAAATAAATAAACACCATATTTTAACGCGTGTTTTCTGTGCAAATTTGTAGTGGTTCGTTGCCAAGAAAAAAAGGAATCTCACTGAGTGAATCTTACGAGTACAATGTTGTATTCATTTCATTATTAAATTGTTTGTGATATATTGCTGTATATAAATGATTAATGCAAAATTAATTATATAAACAAATATATGTGTTAAGTTTAAATTTCTGCATAAGTGACTGAAGATATTTTGCAATGATGTGTAGTTGGCTGGACATAAGTCTTAACACAAAATTGTTATTTTCGAATCACTTTTAATGCTTTCGAAATGTAGGCAATATAAAGTTATGTGAAAAAAGAAGTAAAAAGCATTTGACAGTTGATAGACAGTAATGTAGTGATTTAAGGTCACTTCTAAAAGCCTTGCTGTTGGTCTAGCTCTTTTGCGACGCGGTTAGAGTGTCTGAAATACCACTCTGGATGTCCTGGGTTCAATCTCCCGCTTGAGCTCCATATTTTCAAAGCAATGGTGACAAGGATTAGGACCCCCCTCTTAATGTTTCAAGGCCCCAGACACTTCTTCTACAAGTGTCGACCGCTACAGAAGCAGCTCCGTTTAAATCATTACACAAAGCTCATACCCATTTGCATGTTCACAGTTTGTGTTTGCCTCATCACTAATATTGTGAAATTATGGAGCTCAAGCAATTGTGAACCCACAATTTCCAGAGTGGTAGTCAGACACTTAAACTGCGAGGCTAAAGAGCTAGCACAACAGCAAGGCTGTTGTAAGTGACCTTAAATCACTACAGTAAACATAAATGAATTTTGTCATTCATTCATAATGTCTGAATATACAAGATTTTGGGCGGCATCATTGTGGCACATTTTTAGACTTTCCAGTCAGATTACCTTATGAAATCAACATTTTAGAAAAACAAGGATTTCCAGATTACTTTATCACTAAACCGGTAATTACTACAAAGCAAGGCACATAGTCTTACTGCTTGAAGTCCTTGTAGAATTGTCTGACTTTTCCCAGATTCACTCTTATATTTTTGAATGCAGATATATCTCTTACTGTACCAGATAGATTAAACCTGTGTGCACCAAGTGCTTGAACTCATGATTTCAGTATTATCACAGCGTCACTTAAACTGAGTGGACTGACATTGTTTTGTAAAATAAAAGTGGTATTTGTGGTTTAAACAATATAATAATATTCATTGTAAAAATTGAATCACAGGTAAAAAATCACATAAGAGTTTCAAAGATAATTAGTCAGCAAACAAACTATCAATATAACAGCATAATAACAAAGCTATAGCATGGGAATTATTCAGAAACATAAATTGAAATATTGACATATATTACATATTTCAAAATGAATGTACAGCTTTTACACACAAATACATAATGTTAATTAAATAAGTCACCAGTATAACAGAAAAACCTAGACTTCCTCTGACCTTCAATCACCACTCCATTGACCTATCAACATTTTTTACGACCACTGTTGTGCCTTGTTCTTGCGGTGGCATCTCCATAAACAGTGCTTTCCTGATTGTACCCAGATCTCGTTTGATCTGGTGACCCATCAGTTTCCTTCTACCTTCAACAACCCGTTTAAGGTTGGCTAGGCTCTCCTGTAGCTCTGTGAAGCCATTTCTGAACTCCAGTTTTGCCTTTGCTAGTTCAGCATTGTTGTAGGAGAGTGAGTCTTGGATTGTTGCTAGGACCTGGGTCTCAATGTTCTGTAAAAAACATGGAGTATAAGCTGTGTGTTTTCATAATATGAAAGGAATTGTATTAATTATTTCATCTTCTATAATGTATATGGGCATTCTGTGTCAAACATTGTGATTTTCAATTGAAAGTGAACAAGTTTTCTTTAGATTTTCCAGAGTTTAATGGTTTTCAAATACAGTTGTAACAAAATTAAGAAACATAATTATATGTGAATCTCCTCTAATACTTTTTAATTGCTCTTTACCAAACAGAAAAACAAATGCCATATCATTAAAGTAATTCTAGGCAAACATAATTACATGTTTATTTACCTCTTTATTGTTAATTACATTTTATACTTGTTTTATATTTAATGTGATTTATATTCAATAACACATATATATTTTGGTTTGAATACAGTGAACAGCAACACATAATAGGAGTGAATGCATTAAATACATAATACTACATGTATAAGTAAATGTGAGAATCATGAAGTAGACATATTTTCTATAGGCTTAGAGTAATACAAAGATGTATAAAAATATGATATCTAAATACATGTAGCTACAATGATTACTACCGGAGAATGATAAACAACCTGAAAACAGAAGTGGTTACTTTGAATTGAAATTGGCATATAACCTTTCTGTGCAATCATTGAAAGGGATCTTTCATCTTCTGAACTATCAAGTGTATATAAGAAATGTAAAGTAGTACTTAAATAAACATTAGATGTATAGTTATATATTTAAATGTGAAAACAATTTTTATGTCCCCCACCACTATAGTGGGGGAAATATTGTTTTTGCCCTGTCTGTTGGTCTGTCTGTCTGTTTGCGCCAACTTTAACATTTTGCAATAACGTTTGCTATACTGAAGATAGCAACTTCATAGTTGGCATGCATGTGTATCTCATGGTGCTGCACATTTTGAGTGGTAAAAGGTCAAGGTCATCCTTCAAGGTCAAAGGTCAAAAAAAATAAATCAAAGTGGCACAGAAGGAGACATAGTGTTTCTGACAAACACATTTCTTGTTATTTATGTTATAATAGTTTGTCAAAAGAGAAGAACAAAAAGGTACAACTGAATTAACAAAAATCACACAGAAAATAATAAACAGCATGAAACAAGGGCATTTAAATGTGTTTTTTGCCTCCATTTGGACTTTAGTTAATACCCACTAGTCTTTCTTTTATTTTAAATATTTTGTTCAAATTTTACTGGTCAATGCATCAAGCTTGGCAAACTTTGGGATACATTTCACAACCCCACATTGTCAGATATTTACACACGTATCCTTGTATGACATTATTGTTATCCGTTTGTTTGTTAGGTAATGTGTTAATGTATTATATATAGCAAATTCTGGCAACTTTTTTTAAATCAATTCGAGTCCAGAGACAAGCTGGGATTTTCTGTACCATGATCTTGCTTGTGCTTGTTACTATGCTTTTTTTCCAAGTTTCATACGTATATACACTATAATAATACGATAATACACTCTTTTAAAGGGACCTTTTTTAAGTTTTGGTAAATTGACAAAATAAAAAAAATTGTTTCAGATTTGCAAATTTTCTTTGTAGTTATGATATTTGTGAGGAAACAGTAATACTGAACATTTACCATGCCCTAAAATATCCATTATATGCATCTTTTGACGATTTAAAAACCTGAAAATTATAAAGCGTTGCAAACGCGAAACAATTGAATAATTTGGAGATTTCTGTTGTTGTTGTTTTGTGACACTACAAGAATTGCTTATATACATAGAAGTGTATAAAATACATTAGTCATTGTATGAGCACGGATGGCTGAGTGGCTTAGAGGTCTAAGCGTTAGGCTTTTACTCCAGGGGTCAGTTGTTTGAGCCCTGTTAAGGGTTACTTTTTTTTCTTTCTTTCTTTTATTCTAGTGTTTTTTAAATCCAATGTTTACATTTATCAATATTAAACATTTAATGACAAACTTCAATACATGCCTAAATCTGTGCAAAGGCCTCTTAAAAGTGTCTGCATTTATGATACATAATCAGTCATCAATTACATTTGGCTGCAGTGAAAATATAATTTATCAGATCATCCCCCCACAATGCCTCCCCCCCCCCTCCTTACTTGGTGCAGTTGTTTGGAAGTCTGTCTTTCCTTGGCCATCTGCTCTTCAAGCCTGTTGAGGCGTGACAGAATGGCCACCATGTTCTTGTCAATCTGCACATCCACTTGGCCCTTGAAGGAAAATTAAAAAATCAATATATGAGCCATGCTGTGTGAAAAGAGTGTTTAATGCAGATAAGCATGTGGTGCAAATCACACAGGCTAATCAGGAACGACTCGGCTTTTATAGCAATTTTTGTTTAAAGGAAGTTTTAAGTGAAATTGGAGTATAGGCAGAAAGTGTTGTCCCTGATTAGCCTGTACGGACTTCACAGGCTAATCAGGGACAACACTATATGCACATGAATTAAGCTCCCTTTTCCCAGATCTAGGCTCATGTTATGTTGATGTTTATTGGCCAATCAGTTTGATGTTCTGGAGGGTACAAATTAAACCTTGAGACTGTTAGTCAAAGTTTTTTTTCATCAAAACATCATTGATTCAAAATATAACTGATAATTACATGATCGGACAAATATTTTTGAACTTTTGATGAAAACTGTTTTTTGTAATGCTGCATCTTTGGGTGGGGATTTCTTTTTGCTTTCTGTATTTGGTTGTTGTAACAACAATTCTTTGACTAACGGAGCATGCTTAAGAGGAATGAAAATTAATTTTGTTTTAAGATCTCTACATCAAACTACACAATATTAAAAAGAAAATAAGTTTGATAATTGGTTGACACAGGCTAATTAGAGACAATTTTTTTCTCATATTTATTAAACCTTATTTTACCAGAGAAAGGATCAGTTTATTAAAAAACTTGCCATTAAGTTTCCCCAGCCTGCGGTTGCCTTGTCAATCATGGCTTTAAACTTGGCATCCATCTTGTCAAGGTAATGCTCGATGTTTGACCGGTTCCCGTCAAGGGATTCACGCCATTCGGCCATGTTATGTTGCTGCCGATCCTCCAACATTTGTATTCGATGGAGAGTTTCCTTGTGGAGACTGCCCACCTCAGATCGCTGCACCCCGTGTTGTCGCTCAAGTTCTGCTGTGATTGACATCATCTGGAAGATTGATTCCTTGTTTATATTTAACCCTTGCCAGCTCAGAAGCAAAGTGAAAAGGTCTTAATGAGATTCTTTAAGGGACTACAAACATGTCAAAGTGCGAATGTGAGTGGTAAAGGGTCAACATTTAAATCATAGTGCATGATCTCACCCATGAAACCATGTGATTCATTATTTGTCAGTCGTTATATTTGAAGACATTAATTATTAAGTTTCTACAAATCTCAGGTGAGCGATCTATGGGCCTTTAGATTCTCTTGTAGTGTGATATTACCTTTTTGGGGTAAAACTGGAAGAAATAAGGTCGGTATGTTTTTTGGATGTGTCAGTCATCAAAATTAGCAGTTCGAGCAAGGTACCCCTAGTTCTTGTATAACTCAAGACCAACAAAATGTTACAATTCCGCGTATGTGAAATAAATCATCTGAGCAAGCTCCGTTTACCATGTTATGTTACCATGCGGAACTTGCTGGCTTGTGTTAATTTGATCACTATTGTGTTATGTCATTTATAAAGTTTTATATTTAGGTACAGTTGCTTTATAACGTGCACAAACAAAGGCCAGTAACATTAAAATGAAATGGCACTCTGTGCCTGTTCTTAAATAGTTATAAAGAAGCCTTGAATCATTTGAAAAATATATCCATGCATTCATAAAATTGAAAATTGTGTTAAGCCATTACCTTATGTGAAATTTCTATAATTTAATTACTCAATAATCAACAGCATATTTTCAGTGTTTTTTTTCGACTATAGGGGAATGGTTGCAGGGCCCATCCAAAGGGGAAAAACACGTCGTTTTTTAGGAAAAGGGGAAAATTAAAAATTTACTCTTTTATATTTAATGATATTTATTATATGAATACACATGTATGCATGAATGTAATATTCACTGCTGAATGTTTTTGTCCTATTTCTTAAATATATACCAATGATTTTTTTCAGCATGTGTTTCAGACAGTTTTTTAAATCGATAAAATGGACAATGTGAGCATTTTTTATCAATAAAATGGACCAAATTGGAATTTTTTTATCAACGAATATTGACACAATATACCTAGATACATCAGGCCTTTCCCTGGCCATTTTGGGAAAAAATGCAATTTATGTTAAATTAACTGATTTATGAAAAACTAACATAATATAACTCTTTATAATAATTCAAGATCATATTAATTATAGTTATATACTTTATTAGTTGTTTATGAAATAAATTTGAGATATATCAGGGCTCAACATTAACCGAAAAACCAACTTGCCCTACCAGGCCAGTACTTCCAAAATCTACTCGCACTGAACGTAAAGCAACTTGCCCAAACAAGAAATATCACATCAACTGTAAACCTCATATTGTTTGATAAACCAAAATGATACACCACAAAACCTTTTTTATTTTTGAACATTTAACAAAATGATTACAGCAATTTAAGTCTAAATTAAATGCTCTTTGTTCTTTTTTGCACTTTTCTGGGAAGACAACTAGATTATAAAATAACTTGCCCAGACCCAACTTTTACTTGCCAGGGGCAATAGGACAACCATAAATGTTGAGCCCTGTATATTTATCACAAGACAGTTATTTCAGAAAAAAAAACAAAAAAAAATTTTTTTTTTTACTTTTGGAGGGGATTTTTTCTACAAAATAGGGGAAAAATATATACTCTTTTTTGAGGGGAATGGGGCCGAATATCGGCCCCGAAATTGCCATAAAAAACCCCCTGATTTGCACCCCTTGAAATTGTTACCTCTGCTTCAAGCCTGTGGATGTCACCATTCATTTTCTCCCGCAGTCCGTATATCATTGCCTCAAGACGACGAATCTCACCCAACAGTAAACCAATGTCCTTGGAGTGTTTTCCAATGGCGGTGTCACATCTCACAATACGTCCACGAAGGTCATGCAACATAGTCACATGATGGACCTCTAGTTTGTTCACCGCTGCATTTGTGCCTATCACTGCTATGTCACGTCCCTTTAGCTCAGCTTCCAGACCCTTGAAATACATTTAAGCCTCTCTCTGGTAAATCTTGTGAGTGTGCAAAGTGTTGACCCAGAACAGCATGTGCAGTCCACAGGCTGATTAAGAACACTTTTGGCCTCTTTGGAATTTTTTGCTTCAAAGAAGTCTTAATGAAAATCTAGTTTAGTTGGAAAGTGGTGTCCCTGATTAGCCTGAGTGCACTGTACATCCTAACCTTGGACGTCATATTGCGCACATGCATTAAGCTCAGTTTTCCCAGGACAAGTCGCATTTTAACTTCTGGTTGAATTACATAAATTTTCCTTTGGAATGTAAGATATCTACTATATATGACAAAAATGTTTTTGATGGCACAGTCATCTTATATGTTCATTGGCCAGCACAGTCTCCAATGAAGCCTTGTTTTTTCAGAGCATCACATGGCGCATGCGTTCTAGTTGTTAGTGCACATTTTGGTGTTTGTGCTACTAATTTTTCCAATCAACTTGTCTGGAGACAACCATTTTAATAAAACAAATACTTGCAGTAAAATTATAAATAAAATTACCATTTCCAATTTCGCAAAACGCTGTATTGACACTATTGAAAATTTTCCAAGTATGCTAATTTGTTAAAAGCTCTTTCTGGAGTGCTTTATTTATTCAGGTACGTTAGTATTGATTTGCACATTATTCAACAGTTATGCAATATAATTTTGTTATGCAGTTACAGCTAGATATTGCCCCAGATGCTACAGTCCCTTCAAAGACTCTTTTGTTCCCACCAAAATCATTGCTAAAGCTTGCAGAGTCTAGAGTCATTGGTAATAATGTAATGTATCTAATGTGTTATGGTCAATAATTGTGTTTTAACTGTTAAAAAAAGCGTTTAATAGAATAAATAAAACGCAAATAAAATCTTAAAAAATATATACATATATATTAACATAAATGACTGAAAAATGAGTGTTATATTGTGTAATGCAATGGTGCCAAATTTCTGTCGTCAGATCTAAAATGAAAAATGTTCAAAGAGCATGGTCAGTTGTTAATTGTAATTTGTATTTTAATATGGTTTGCTCACAAATCTGTGTAATTGTGTACAGTAAGCTTTTGTAATTTAAAATCAAATGTTCCAGAAAAATAGCAACAAAAGCATAAATGTGTACAATGTTGTCTTCGATAGTCAAATAGCGCTACCGGTAATTGTTTATAATATTTGCAAACAGTAACACGTATATTCTTTATAAAATTGATCAAATTTACAAATTTACTGATACATGAGCAGTGCACCACATCCAAAGACCTATAGATTACACAGATTGGAAACTTCGCGCCTTATCGGGCTATCTCTCGGCGGGGTCACGTGGTCGAGAAACTGATAAGAACACTTGGGATCAGCAGACGATTTATTCCATGAATCAATCGGAGTAGTCCGGAGATAGCCGGTGTATCACGATTGCGATAAGATAGCGACGCGTCAGTAGCAACGGCTACGATTATCGAGAAAAGTTATGCGAAAATGTTACGGCGCTGTAGAAAGGCGGCTGTAACTTGGTAAAAAATGATCCGATTTTCATAAAATTAAGTTTCATAGAAACATGAGTAATTATGTTTTTATAAAATCTCGATTTTATTTACCTACAATAAGAATTCATAATGCCGCGATCATTGAAGCAATTGCGCTAAGAACTTCCAAATCGCGGCGAGAATGCTGTTGAATAGTTTATTTGAAAGGCTTTTGCTGATAAAATATTCTTGTATAATTTGGTATTTCAGACAGTTAAAACCTTATAAAATATTATTATTTCAAAAAGGATAGATATATGTGGACACATAGATCTAGGTCTCTGATTAAAACAACATTACAGTATAATAAATGCTATGATCGTTCGATCCAAAAACGGTTTTAGTTCGACTTATTTCAATATTGATTGTGTAGATTTTTTTCAATTGTTTAATTCTCTTTTTATTGAGATTTAATTCATGAGTTATAGGTTATTAAAGTTTTGTTTGTAATCCAGTTTTTTTCTTTTGGTAATTAAATTAAGCTTTCAGTATCGTGGGCTAGGATTTCGCGAAAAGAAAAAAACAAAAACATTTCACGCGCGTGTTAATCGTCGGATCAATTAGCGAACTGAAGATGCTTTGTGTGTTTTTTCTTTACTCTTGAGAATTAATTAAAGGAAGGGATTCTTACTTCAATTATCAGTTTGCGTTGTTGATTGATTTTAATTGTGTGATCAGTGGCCGCGGCCGGCGAATTCATTCTTTATATGTCATTGTGATGTCCAATTAAGGTAAGTCTTTGTTGTGAATGTGTTAGATTTTAATATACTTGTTTATAATAGTACGTTATAAACACAATGAAATGCTGTATAAAACTGTTTAAAAAAAGGCTGTTCTCGATTGTGTATCTTATAAGTTGGACATACTAGTACATATTTTGGATTTTACATTTTTAAATTCTGTATCATTTGTGCAATCATGTCGCGTAACAGAGACCCTGATTTTTTCGCTTGGAGTGATAGTGATTTAGACCTTGATGAGCTTTTTGAAGGGGACTATACTGACAATGACTCTGTTTGTACTGATAAACATAGTGTTAGTGTTGATAAGAAAGATATATATGTGTGTCCAATTTGTTCACGAGAATACAAGACTATATATATTTCTTACTGTAAGAGGTTTTGCAATTACAAAACTAATAAATAAGAAAACTGAGAAAAGTGCAAAAAATGAAAAGAAAACATCCGCCAGCCTGAGAGATGCTTTAAAGTCACTGAATACCGGTAATTTGAAATAAACTGGGACTATAGGTCTGTACCAGAAGTTTAACATCAGGACTATCAGTATGGGAATATTGAAACTAATAACGTGTGCTCTGCTATTGCTTACGCTTTTAACAATGACAATTTGTGGTTTTTATAGTCATCTCACAGCTTTTGTGTTTTAATAGTAAGCTCACAGCTATCTGTTAAAATATGTTTGTATATTAACTTGCATGTGTAACATTGACAGGAAAACTGGTAATACTAATAAAATAAGATATTAAATGAGAATCTAAACCCATACATTGTACTTTCATCTAGTTCTTTTATTCATACCAAGATAAACATATTACCCAGAATAAAAATCTAAAAATCTTATTTCTTCAATTTGAGGTGAATAATGACAAAGTTTTTCACAATGAACCAAAGCACGTTTGACAACATGTGTGTATAATAGGGTAAAAGAGCTTAAAATTGTACCATCTTTGTACAAGGCCAAAATCCTTTAAAATGAACATTATCCTACAGTTTAATTAATTCATACCAAGATTAACATATCACCAAGCATAAAAATCTGACTTAATCTATTTGTGATGAAAAATGAAAAAGTTTATCAAAAAGAACAAAAACACGTTTGACAGCTATCTTGTACAACAGAAGAAAAGAGCTTAAAATTGTACCAACATTGTATAAGGCCAAATCCTTTAAATTGAATATTTTCTTGTAGTTTGTTTAAATCTATACTTAGATTAACATATTGCATAAAAATCTTACTTCAACGATATGGGATGAGAAATGGAAAAGTTTTCACAAAGAAACAAACCACTTTGGCGACAGGTGTGAAAAATTATTGAATGAAATAACAGTATAAAATTGTACAAAATGTACAAAGGCAAAATCCTTTAAAATGACTTATTTTCGTCTACTTTTTATTAATCATACCTAGAATTACATATCACCAAGCATAAAAATCTGACTTTATCGATTTGGGATGAAAAATGAAAAAGTTTATCAATAAGAACAAAAACACGTTTGACAGCAATATTGTACAACAGAAGAAAAGAGCTTAAAATTGTACCAACATTGTATAAGGCCAAATCCTTTAAATTGAATATTTTCTTGTAGTTTGTTTAAATCTATACTTAGATTAACATCTTGCCTAGCATAAAAATCTTACTTCAAATATATGGGATGAGAAATAAAATAGAAAAGTGTTTCAACAAAATACAAACCACTTGATTGAATGAAATAACAGTATAAATAGTACAAATTGTACAAAGGCAAAATCCTTTAAAATACCTCATTTTCCTCTACTTTGTATAAATCATACATAGATTAACATCTCACCTAGCATAAAAATCTTACGTTATCAATATGTGATGCTTAATGAAGAAGTTTATAGAAAAATGCTTCGGGCCTTTCAATTTTTAAAAAATTATCGAAAATGAACGAATCCAGTGTTCTCTTTCAAATTCCGATAAATTAATAATTAATTAGAATAATAACTACCAAAACCTAAAGAATTATCAAGACAGAAAATAAATACTTATTTCTTATCACACAAAAAATATTCAATATGTCTTTTTTCGGAGACCGACTTTGCTCACTACGTAAAGTTCGTAACGTTGCGCTTTCAGGCATTCATTGCTCTGCAAACTGACAACCGAGCGCTAAAAACACTAATTAACACATTAATATTGTTAATAACAATATCAAAATAATATAAACTAACCAGATCATGCTCAGAATACCCTACGACATCAAATATTAACGACTAATTACGAAGAATAATTGTTTGCTTTATAAGAAAATGGCCGACAGCAGCTGGAACAGGGAATAATCTACAGGTACACCGGCATCTCCAAAATCAATGTCACGTGACCCGCGTCCGCCGATAGATATTATCGCATATCGCTATAGCGGAGACGAGAGATTCCAATCTGTGTAATCTATAGGTCTTTGCCACATCTAAGCATTAAACAATGATTGGTCTTGTTAAAGTATTTGTCAAATATTTTAATTCATAAATGCATTTTGTTCTAAAGTATTAAAAGACAAGTGAGTTAACGCTATGGACAAGTTATTTTTCGTATTTAGTTGGCCCTTGACAAGTTATTTTTTTTTAGATATTACTACCCGTGAGCGCTAGGGACAAGTATATTAGACAATGTCCATATCTTGTCATACGGATGAATGTTACAGTTTTGTTTCTCCAGCAGAGACTGTTGACAGCTCTATCATTTTCTTCTATCATGAAGAAAGAGGTGGCAAACCATTTATGACACTAAGTAAACATTCTCTCAATGCCCATATCCTTCCTTACCTCAATGTCTGCGTTAAGTCTCCTGATAATAGCCACCATGTACTTAATGTGCTGCTGTAGCAATTCTCGACCGTGGTCATCTAGTTCTGCAGCCTGCAATGATCATATTGATGGTTTATGATTATATTGATGGTTAATGATCACATTGATGGTTAATGATCATATTGATGGTCAATTATCACACTGATTGTTAATGATCACTTGACTTTTAATGGTCACAATTATGGTTAATGATCATATTGATGGTTTATTATCACATTGATGGTTAATGATCATATTGATAGTTATTGCTCATATTGATGATTAAGGATCATATTGATGTTTAAGGATCATATTTATGGTTGATGAGCAGGTTGATGGTTAATTATCACATTGATGATTAATGATCATATTATTACTTATCGTAATATTAATTGTAAATTTTCATAATGATGATTAATGATCATGTTGATGGTTAAGGATTATATTTATGCTTAATGAGCAGGTTGATGGTTAATTGCCACATCAATGGATTATGATCATATTAATGTTATTGGTCATTTTTATGGTGAATTATCATGATGATGGTTAATAATCATATTGATGGTTATGATCATATTGATGGTTGATTATTATTTTGTTGGATATGATTATATTGATGATTAACAATCATATTGATGGTTATGATCATATAATATTTATGATCATATTGATGGTATCTTATCATATTGGTGGCTGTGATCATGATGATGGTTATGGAGCCATTGATGGTATGATCTTTGTAATGTTTACTGATCATATTGATGGTTATTATCATATTAATGGTTAATGATAATATTAATGGTTAATGATCATATAGATGGTTAATAATCACATTGCTTGTTATGATCATTTTAATTGTTAATTTTCATTTTGATGGTTATTGTCATGTCAATTGTGAATGATACTATATATTTTAAATGATTATATTGATAGTTAATGATTATAATTAATGTTTAATGATTACATGGATAGTTAATGATTGCATTGATGGTTTATGGTCAAATTGATAGTTATGGTAATGTTAATGGTTAATAATCATAATGATGTTTGTTTTCATATTAATGGTTAGTGATTCTATTTGTGGTTAATGATCATATTAATTGTTAAGTGTGAAATTATTATTATGAATTTACAACAGAAATGATACAAGAGTGCCAAAAAAAGCATGGTTTTCATCATACAGTATCTCAAACAAACTTTTTGAGAATTTCTACAACATAATAATTTAGCTATGTTTTGAAATCAACCTCATTGTCCATGGGACTTAAGATTTATTGCCCTTGTCTTTTCAGTTTCCACTTGTTCTCTTAAAACTTTGTTACTGCTTTTTATAGAGACTAATAGATATAGGGGACATAACTGCCTTACAATAAGCTCTCGTTACCTGTTGGTTGGCTAGGCTGGCTATCATACTGTCTTTGTTGGCAAGGATCTGTTTTAAGAGTGCCTCGTTCATAGATTGGTTTTGGTTTCGAAGGTGATCAGCTATTTCGGTTTGACGGCTAGAAACTTGCATTTGATGGTTTAACAATTGGTCCTGAAATTTTTTACAAAATTGGGACAGTATAAAATGATTTCTGTAAAATGAAAGTTTAACCAGTATTGAATTGCGTAGGTATGTTATGAAGAATGAGATGCTAGTTATGAAATGACACTATACGGTGAAATTTTTGCAGGGTTACCTTACCAAATCAGCTAATTAAAAACAAAATACCGAATTAACTTGATTCAAATGTTGGGAATAACTGCAAAACAGCTAAATGGTAAATAATTCACTATTCACACTATTATAACACTATTAATTTTAATATTCATTATTAAATTTCCTCTCAAAAATCATAAAAAATTTGCTAATATCCGTTATCAAAACTGTTACTTCTCCAGGAATTGTTTAACCCTTTCCGGCTCAAAAGCGAAGATAAAATGGCATAAAACCGGAACAGCCTGTGAGTCCCTCGCAGGGACTACAAATTGGTCAAAATGTGTTTCTGAGTGGGAAACAGTTAAAAAACAAAATATCACACTCAGAACTTGTTTCTGTTTCATACTTGTCTGGAAAGAAGGTCATCCAGTCGAGATTTGGTCTCATTATCACGATTTCGGTCGCTGGTTGGGGAGCGGCGCCGTGGTGGTGTTCCACCTCGCATCTGTAGCATTAGGGTTTCCTCCTCAGTGTGGGGATCCCCAACTTGAATTGCCGTGAACTCCTGTTTCATGCGGGACCTCTTCTGTTGGTACTGCTGATTTTGTTGTTGTCCATACCCCTCTACTGGAGGGAAAACTTGGCTAGATGATGTTTTGTGACTCATTTTGGGTCAGCCTGTAAAAACATATTTGGGTAATATACTTGACTAAAATGACTTTTAAATTTATGAAATGAAAATTGTGAAGACAAAAGTTTTGTTTTGATAGTTGATTGTGACATTGATGACATAACTATGTGCTCCAATAAATATTCTATCTGATGAAAAGTATCAAAGGTATCAAAGGTGTCTACCGGTAGGTTAGGGCTTGAATTCAAGACCATAATTATATTTCACATAAGAAATTGAGAATGTTAAAAGCCCATGAAGCCCAACAATTGCAAACAGCTTCAACAACTGATACAGTAGTGCGGTTGTGCTATAGTGACATTTTAAGTGATATGTCATGTTTATGATGTGTAAACAGTGACATCACCTTTGTATGTGTACAAGCAACGCAATAGTGAAAAGGCATTTTATATACTACATAGTAAGTGTCAAATTCTTGCCAGAAAGGTAATTGGCACTTCAAACCTGCATTATCACTCAGACATAATTAGCCATTTACCACACGTCCTTACTGTTTAAATATGTCCTTAAGAACAAGGAAATTACTAAATAATATGCATATAAGGTGTAACGAACGTGTATTAGAATCAGAAATCTTTAGTTGGTAAGGTGTGTTTTTGCCCTCTACTAATACCTCTTATCATTGTACAAGTTTCTAAATGAAAAGGATTTTCTGTAAATCTGAAATTTGCTTCTAGTAACTTATAGTGCAGGCTGCTTTCTGGTTACCGTCTTTATCCTAATAAACGCTCCCGCCCTAATAAACGCGCCCCTATTGTACAACAAAATGAAGGAGTGATCAAAATAATAGCGCCCCCCATTTTGCGGCTGCTAAGGGGTAAAGTAATTGCATTTTATTGACGGCAAATTCTTTTTTTATCGACAAGGTACAGTACAGCTCAGGCAAAACCAACAAATTTCGCGATCCGCGGAGTTTGACGACAGGTGTTCGCGGAGTCAACTCGATCAACCATCGGTTCGCTGAGTCGCCAAGACACGCCTCGGCATGATGCCGAGGAAATTGTTGGTGACGTGAAGCCGAGTCACTCCGCAAACACTTTTATAAACTATAATTTACCTTGGATAGAAACTGATTACAAGTTCCGAATAATAAAGTTTATTAAATGTAGATTAACTTCCTTCGGACATAAACTATCAAAGCCAATCCCCTCCCCAAAAAATAAAATTAATTTGTATGTAGAACAATATGGGATTGTTAGCGTTGTTGTTTTCAAATTTCAACATGTATATCACACCGTGACATTTTTTATGTCCCCCACCCACTATAGTTTGCTCCAACTTTAACATTTGCAATAACTTTTTCAATATTCAAGATAGCAACTTGATATTTGGTATGCATGTGCATCTCATGGAGTTGCACATTTTGAATGGTGAAAGGTCATGGTCAAGGTCATACTTCAAGGTCAGAGGTCAAATATATGTGGCCAAAATTGCTCATTTTATGAATACTTTTGCAATATTGAAGATAGTAACTTGATATTTAGCATGCATGTGTATCTCATGGAGCCGCACATTTTGATTGTTGAAAGGTCAAGGTCATCATTCAAGGTCAAAGGTAAAAAAAAAAATCAAAGCGGCGCAGAAAGGGACAAAGTGTTTCTGACAAACACATTTCTTGTTTTTCTGTTTTTTTTAAAGCAGCATATAAAACAAAACCGTGTTCGCACCTAGCTGTAGGATACCGCACCTGGAGGAGTGATAATTGCGTGTTTGATAAGGCAATTAACAGTTTGAAGCCATGGATAACTCAGAACTGATTTTAATAATCGTATTCTCCCGAGTCTCTTGATTCCACGATACATATGTTTCAATTGTCTCAATCGCATACATGCAACTTCTCACGTCTTTATCCGTTAGTCGATAATCCCGAAATTCCGATTAATATTGACGATAAAAGTGCTCAAAAATGTCATATACACAAACGTTTGCATTTTTGAAAGTATCAAATGAATTTCGGCATATGCTATTTAAAGATTTGATGAAATCAGCGCCCAATCAGGACAGTTGACTATTCCAACATGTGTAAATCACATGACATGGTTTGCACTCTTCGTGTACAGCTATTTTCGGCTATAAATTCTAGCCACATAAACATAGTGCATGTGAAATAAATGAATTTCCTGATAAAAAGCTCTTGACAATTGGTGTGTATTTATTTGTATATAAACATTTCATAGCGGGTACAACATTGAGATCATTAATTTTAATTCCCATTAAAAAGTTTCGTTGTGAATTTCAACTAAATTACCAGGGAATCTCGCCAATTACTTGGCATTGACATTTCCTCTTAATAAAATATCATTCAAACACGCTGCATTGTTACCATTGCGCTGTTTCAGTTCCTTCATCAGTGAAACAATTGTCGAATTATATACTGACTGCACACAAGTGTCATGTACAGTTCATATTTGTCTGCAACGACCAATAAACAACGTAAAGGGGCCTTTTCACAGATTTTGGCATTTTTTTAACTTATTCATTAAATGCTTTATATTGATAAATGTAAACATTGGATCATAAAAGCTCCAGTAAAAAATCAAGAAAAAAATTTAAAAAAGGAAAAGAACATTGCCCGGAGCAGGTTTCGAACCAGTGACCCCTGGAGTCCTGCCAGAGTCCTGAAGTAAAAACGCTTTAGCCTACTGAGCTATTCTGCCGAGTACACTTTTTGGCGTATTTTATACCTTATATAAGCAATCTTCGTAGTTTCACAAAATTTAACGACAAAAACATAACTCTCCAAATTATTCAATCGTTTTGCGTTGCAACGCTTTATAATTTTTAGGTTTTAAAATCGTCAAAAGATGCATATAATGGCTATATTAGAGCATGGTTAATGTTCAGTATTACTGTTTCCTCACAAATATCATAACTAAAACGAAAACTTACGAATCTGAAACAACTTTTTTCAATTTTGTCAATTTACCAAAGCGTGAAAAGATCCCTTTAAATAGCAGCCCAATCAGGACGGCGGTATTCCCACTTAATACGCCTACATCACCTGAAGCAATGTGTAAATTTAAATTTAGATGCACATGTACACAAGTCATTTTCTGAAAATCGGGACGAAGTGAAAGTTATCATTTAAAAAATAAACCAACATTTGATTTTATACAAATTGTCAACATGATTTATATTTGTGTTGTCTTTGTATTTTAGCAACTCTTATGCAAATAGATATCATTTTTTCAATGCTTAAAGCAAGTCTCGTTTCCGAGATTAAACTGAGTATGTAAATTTTTTCGATATGGTTACTGACCTACAAAATAATTGTTTTGATAGAAGACATCTGATGGTAACTGTATGAAGTATGCAGAAAAGCTGAAGAAATGTTAAAACAATCGCGTATAAATAAGAATATCAGGGTATTATCTGTATCTGTTTCTTCTATTCGTTAATTTGAAATTCTTTTAATTCTTTATTTGAAAATTATTTAACATTTGTTATAGTATACAATCAAATTTGTACATATTTCTCCTCAGCGAATCACCGCGTGTCAAGACGCGGCGTGATTCAGCGGATCAATGCTGAGGCAGAAACAGAATGATAATGGGGTGCAGTATTCTGGTAAAACTAATTGTGATATGTTTACGATTGCTTAATGAACTTTGAACTTTTCCCAAATACCGGTTAACACATTTTAGGTGTCGGCCCATATTATACCTAAAGGGGGGTGAAATAAACGCCCCCCTTTGTGATTTGCATCGCGCCCGGGCGCGTTTATTAGGATAAAGACGGTATTTTAAATTGTAACTCTTGCTGTGTAAGCCTGTGTTGCAGTAATGGTGGTTTGTTTTGGGTTTATTATCACTCTTGATTTTCTTTACCCCTACCCACCAACAGGGCATTAAAAGGAAATGAAGAGCACCATACGGACAGTATCTAATGCTCCACAGTGTTTTTTGGTTAAATTTGAGGCCAAACTTCCCAGTCTCAGAAGGTATATATTTTTTCCTAAATGACTGCACAGAATTCCTTATTGAAGGTTTCCAAAAAGATTTATATAAACTAAGTGCAAAATTAAGTTTTTCTCCTGCTACATGAGTTAAACTATAAAAAATATCATGTTGAAGATACCTTTTGATACCTTTTTTCTCAAATGTATAGTATTTTAGAGCAAATAAACACAACTACATTGCCAAGTTTGTGTCAAAATAAAGCAATTTTTCCCAAAAGGCCTTGGCCCCACCCCCAAACTTGTTAAAAAAACAAACACTGCTCCAATATGACTACATTTCTGATACTTCTGTTGTTTTGGATTAACCTTCAATGTCTTTGTGCTTTGTTGTTTTTGTGGGTTTGTAACAACCAGGCACAACTCTCGAAGATGAGACTTTTGGTTCAAAACAAAAAAATTGGCTTTTTTAATTTGTGTGTGGTCCTCAACAAGACAGAACAACCATGGAACACATTATAACAGCCACAGTGACTTATTGATTTTAAATTACACTCATGATTCAAAGAAGAATTATCAAAATAACAATTTGCAACGTTTTCTTCAAATTTGCTCATGAATGGCACTTATACATACAATATTCAAATTTCTGGTGCAGAGACAAATTTAAAAGGTGTATTGTATTTGGAATCAATGACAAATAAAGTATAGAATCAATATTTGTAGGTACCAGTATCTGAAGTGCCTTTTTAGTTGTTGAGATTTCACATGTAAATTGGAAGTGAGAAGTCTTTTATGATTCACTTTCGAGACTATTCGATGACGTGAGAAATAACTTGCCGAAATCTGATAGCAAAGCAAACAAGCATAAAGTGCAAATCAGTAAAACCAGCTATTATATTTCTTACACATAACATTATTTGACTATCAATTCCACAATCATTGAATTTGTTTATGGAGCCATTGCCTTCAAGATTTCACATTAAAATATGATAATAAATAAATATATTGTAACAATTTAATTTCATAATTAATTTCCTAGATGAAGCTAAGTACGCTGGATCTTTAAGTTTAATGATTTCTTTTATATTTTAACTATATATATTTTCTTGTTATACTTAATTTCTTTTTTTCCGAAGTATATATTTGTCAAACCATTCAACTATATAATATAGTAATATAAGTGTATCCCAATCTTTACATGTATATAATAGACATTATCTGCAAAGCTATATCATTACATAATGTAAAAGTAATCATACATATACATTTAGAAATAAGTTTAAATTAGATTAAACTATTATATTATAATATCTGAAAATAATAAATAATTTCAACTTACTGTTTCAATTTTATAAATTCCTGTCAATTTATTTTTTGTTAAAATAATAAAATTCCATTATTTTTTTTAAAGATGAGCATCAGTTTTCACACTGTCAACTAAAATACTTAAAATGTTCAGTATCTCCTCATACATCGGACAAGGTGCTGTATTTCGCTGTTTTGGCCATTATTTATTGATGTTGACAGGTTGCTGGTAAAGGCTTTTCAGAACTTTTTGATAACCCATTGCAGGGGATTGAATGACATTTGGAAATCAATAAATATACTTCAATATACCATTTAATGTGGATAAATAAAATGAAATTGATATTTGTGATGCTTTCATTGAGCATTATTGTGATTGTGTAGATAAGCATAAACTGTTCATATCTAGATGTACTTTCCATTCAATCAGTGAGCTAATTAATATACTCCCCTTTGCACTATATTGAATAGTTTAGATCTTTACTATGTCTAAAAAAGGACATGTTTTCTGAATGTGCAATAAAGCATTTGTTGTTTATGTAAGAACATGTGAACATTTTGAAAGTTTACCCTTGTGGTTAAGAAAAACAAGTTTCCAGGAACACACAATCAATATTTCAATTGTTTAGGGGTTCCCTGGTCAATTGTTTGAGCCTTGAATAGAGCTTTTTCTGATAATTGCCTGTCAAAATAGTTTTCTGGTAAATATAAAGATGTATTTGAACAAAACATATCCCCACATTATATTCATAATATGGCAATTAAATACTGATCTTATATTTTACAATGCCAACATTTGTTTTCTGTAACACAGTTCCAGTTGGATTCAAACTCACACCTACAGAAATAACACTTTTTAATATTTAAGGATGATCTACAAATCCATTACCAGACATTTTATCTAACAACACAACTTTTTGCAATTTTTTATATTGTTCTTCAAGGACTTTACCTAAGTTTGGAAAATATGTACAGACTTACATTATATCAATGATTTTAAGTGATCAGGGACATACAGACTTATATAAACCCATTATGAGTTAGGGCTTCACTTTTTAAAACGGGATACATTTTGGCCATGCTCTGTGAAAAGGGGGTTTAATGCATGTGCCTAAAGTGTCGTCCCAGATCATTTTCCGCTTTTATGATATTTTTCATTTCAAGAAAGTCTCTTCTTAGCAAAAATCCAGTTTCGGAGGAAAGTGTCGTCCCTGATTAGCCTGCATGGACTTCACAGGCTAATCTGGGACAACACTTTACACACATCCATTAAACCCCATTTTCACAGAGCACGACTCATTTGTCAAATCCATTCAGTTTTGTCAATATTGAGCTAATAAAGTTTGAGATGAGTTTTGTCAATATTGAGCTTATAAAAGATTATAGCTGTTAATAGGTGACAGAAAAACTGCATTACAGCTTATCATTTAAAGTACAGATAATGGTTATCATGTCGTTGGTGATTGAACACTTGGTCATCAAAATCAGTTGGACATGACCATATTTGGAAATCATAACATTTTTCTCAATTAGATTACATAATTCAAAACCTTTGCATATTGGTTAGGGACCCATCACACTAATAGATGAAATGTTGTATTGTGAAATCGAGTTGCAGAAACAACTGTGAATGAAATTTAATTTATAAATTAATATTTGGCATCTTGTATTGACATTCTATGATTACATATTCAGGGTTGTGTCATGCGTAAATTTAAAAGCATAACAGCTGGGGTGAAGACCCTGGCAAACATGTACACATGCATCTTTTTTATATACAAAGTGGGGGAAAAAGATAATTTTTGACAAATATTTTGTGCCTATTTTGAACAAGTTCTTCTGCTACTTGGATTTAACTTTATATTCAGATTAATTAGTATGTGTCCAATTGGATACTTTAGTTGATGTTTTCTCTTTGAGACAAAAGTTGAACACATTTCTTGTTTAATCTTCAATATAATGTACTTTCTCTGAATTAAATTTATAATACTTACATAATCTTTTTATTGAGGTTCATTCTTTCATGGGACTGTTTTAGCTTTGTTATTGATTCAATTATTTATGTTGAAATAATTGATATCTTGTATAATAATAAGGTAATACCCTTTAAAAATAAAATAAAAAATGCAATTATTATTTTTTTCATTAATACTGTAAGTGTTGTATTTTTAACTGGCATAATCATTAAGGGCACAAAGCAGGAGTTTATTTTTATCGAGACAGGAAAGCGACAATTCAGTTTTTTAAATAAAACTTTATTAATAAATAATTAAATCATTTATTGACAACTTAATATAGCATTTATAATACATGTAGATCCATGCATTTGCAAGGTCTTTAATAAATTAGATGGATTCATGGTTTTGTCATTTTGCAATATAAATGGATGTTAAATTGACAAAACATGAAAGGTAGTAATGGTCTGTGAGTGTCAAATTTATGCCCCATAAGTCTCTGCCTTTGTTAACTGCTTTTTTATTAGGATCTTTGTAAATAACATTGCTCAAATTAAATCTAATGATCAAGTTTGTAGAAACCGTTGTTCAGTTGAAAGAAAGCTCTTTGTTGGTGCGAAACAAGGATGAATTTGTATTGAAGATAAAAGCAGATATATTGAAAGCATATGTTTCAAAGTTTTGTTCTAAAAACAATTGATTTGGACAGATTATATAATTACATTTCTGTATAATTTTCCATGCCAAAGTAGCTTTTTTTAAAAACATGAATTGAATTTGTCATCACTGCACATTTTTTAGCACAATATTTAGATCACTCCTTTTTTATGCCCCCGAAGGAGAGCATATAGTGATCGGACTGTCCGTCTGCCCGTTCGTCTGTTTGTCTGTCCGTCACACTTTGCGTTTAGGGTTCGAAAAATGCTTATAACTTCTATGTCGCTTCAGATAGCAACTTGATATTTGGCATGCATGTGTATCTCATGGAGCTGCACATTTTAAGTGGTGAAAGGTGAAGGTGAAGGTCATCCTTCAAGGTCAAAGGTAAAAAAACAAATCCAAGGGAAGTAATAAGCTTTAACGGGAGATAATTTTCTGTACAACAACATAGCGACGCAGTAGGAGGCATTGTGTTTCTGACAAACACATCTCTTGTTTTATTATAAGACTACAATGTTTCAAATTTTTAACATATCTGGATTAATAAACAGCAAATTGCTGGAGGATAGGTTTGAATTGCATAGTAAACCAATTAAAAAAAATGCTATACATGTGCCAAAATTATTAAGCAATTAAAGGAACAGTTCAATGTCTCAAGTATATGTTTCAGAATTCACAATTGTGTGTTGCTTGTATTTTCTCGATTCAAGCAACACTCTTCATGACAAAAAACAAACAAAATATAAAACACAGTTCTTGTAATAGTTTTGAGTTTTATAACCAGTATTCCTTATACTTGATAGCTATATGCTCCTTCTGTATATAAAAAATTTGCTGTATTGTCTGCTGAATGTAATAAAGCGACAAACCAGTTTAGGGTTCACTGAAAATAGGAGGACTCATGTTGTTCTGTGCATACACCCTGCAATTAAGAAATTTGTAAACATGCTACATGTGTGTGATTTATGACCATACTGCAAGTCTGTGATTTATAAACATGCTGTTATTTTTGTGTTGCCTGATTATGGTCAGGGGACATATAGGTGTTACTTGCTTTGTTGGTGTCATCGGTGGCGGCCACGGCATCATATTTTTCAAAAAAGGCTCATAACTCTGTGTCCCTTCAGATATTGCTTTCATATTTGGTATGCATGTGTATATGGACAACACCTTTCCATGCGCAAACAATTTTTTACCCCTGTGACCTTGACCTTGAACTTGAGGTCAGCGTTCAGGTTTCGAAATCTGCGACCGCGATTCGAAAAAGTCTCATACCTACGGTGTCCCTTCAGATATTGCTTTCATATTTGGTACGCATGTGTATCTGCACAACACATTCCATGGGCATGAAATTTTTGAACTTGGGGTCTGCGTTCAGGTTTCAAAATGTGCGACTGCGATTCAAAAAAAGCTAATAATGTCTGTGTCCCTTCAGATATTGCTTTCATATTTGGTACACATGTGTATCTGGACAAGACCTTTTCATGCGCATAAAAGTTTTGACCCCTGTGACCTTGACCTTGAACTTAGGGTTTGCGTTTAGATTTCGAAATCTTCGACCGCAACCCATTATTTTGTTTATGCCCCCGGCATCTATGATTTAATTTAATTTAATTTTTTTTTTTTTTTTTTTTTTCATTACTATTTTATTATTATTATTAATTAAGAATTAATATCTCATCCCCGATATAATAGTAAACATTTAACACAGGTATCTTACCATCAGGCAACACATCCAACTTGCGGAGTTCTAGTGTTTTATGAACATGGTGCCAATGTGTGATTTATAAACATACTGCAAGTCTGTGATTTATAAACATGCTGCATTAGTGTGGTTTATAGACATGCTGCAGTAGTGTGATTTATAAACATGCTGCATTAGTGTGATTTATAAACATGCTGCATAAGTGTGATTTATAAAAATGCTGCATTACTGTGATTTATAAACATGCTGCATTAGTGTGTGATTTATAAACATGCTGCATTAGTGTGTGATTTATAAACATGCTGCATTATTGTGTGATTTATAAACATGCTTCAATTGTGTGATTTATAAACATGCTGTGTGATGTATCTATTGTCTGATTTACCTGCATGGAACATCCATGTTAATATATTTGCATTTTTACGGATTTAAGTTGTCCACAATTTGGTGGGATAAAAACAAGCATTCACTTGTAACGAAACAAACATTTTATTAGATAATTGTGAAGATTCAGAGGCAAACTGAAAAAGCTAATGATGGAAGTTATATCAAATTATAAAAAAAAACTCATTTTGTGAATTTAGACCAATGGTGTAAGTAAATCCAATGTATTTGTTCATGCTTATTTCTCATCAATTCACAGAGAATTTGAGAATACTTAAGTACCATTAGTACACAAATCTCTTAATCATCTTGATTGAATAAGTTCTTTATTGCTGCAATATATATGTCACTTCACAGTAATTACTGAAATACAGATTAGAAATCGATGATGAAAAGCCAGCCATTATTAATGTTGTCATGATAGTTGATAAAAAGAAAATTTGAATGGTTACAATCATCATACTGATTTTTAAGATATTATTTTATGATAATGCAATATTATGAGAAGCTTTATTTGCCATTTGTTCAACATATTTACTTGATGTCTGCACTGAATAATGGTATTCTCCTTATGGTACTTGAAGAGTTTGAACAGTGATTGAACATTGGTAAAATATTGTGTTTACTTTATTTGGAGATGTGAACATTTCTTTTCATTTCCTTTTCAGGTGCCTAAATTAATACCATCTAATCATTGTGTGTATTGGTATGACAATTCGAGCTGAACAAGTGAAACAACTTTGAAAGGCTTACATTGGAATAAACTCAACATATTTCTGATTCATTGAGTACCAGTGCATGTATAAAAAGTAGTTTCAAGTGAAAAATTATAAAATAAAAGAAAAGAATACAACTTTTATTGCTACTGTATTAATGTAGGCAGTTATGGCGGGAAGGAAACGTTCACAGTTACGTGCCCCTTACGACACAGACGAAGGTTACGAGACATTCCCCCCACCGCAGAGGCCTCAGAATGGAATTCCAGAGTACGACAATCGCTTTAGCTCACCTCGGGTACAGGAAAACCCGCGATCTCGAGCAACATCAAGAAATCCGTCGCGTTTGGATCTTCTCGAGGATAGGATTGCACAACAGGAGAAGAATACACAATCTGTGATAGAGAGGGCGTTCAAAACAAAGGAGGATGTGATAGAGAGCTTGAACTTTACGCACGGGACATGGCAGGAAGAGAAGCACGCGCGCAACATGCTTCAAGAACACATTCGGACAATCACTGCGGTGGTCAACCGGCTTAACAACGATATCGCTGTGAGTTGGTTTTGATTGATTTTTTTACTTTGATTGTTATAAACAGAACATGGGGTGCATAAGGTAGAACTGGTTGGATTTATAGACATATTAGAACTACTGCCCAAGTATGTAACTTTTTAAATAAAAGCCTGATTGAAATCTGATATTAAAATATTAACCAATCAGAATTCGTGCTACATATGAGCTTAATGATTTCCTATTGGTGAATGCTTAGACTCTGTCTAAAATTGACCCTATGCATGTTTGGGATCATTTGGCCTGATATTATGTACAGATAATTATAATATTATTGTTCAGCTTAGAGAAAATAAGTAGTATGAATCTGGCTCAGTCAAGTGTGTCCAAAAACTAGGTTACCAGATAGAATCTTAGATAAACCTTGTAACGAATGTAGATTCAAAATTCATTTAGTTCTCAATTTTTATGAAAACTGTTCAGAATGTATTTATCTTGACTATATCTAGGCCAACTTCGAAATCTGGGTTGAGTGCATGCTCAGTAACCTAGTCAAATATTAGAAAAAAACATTGTTACTAGTCTAGATGCCACTTTGGGGAACTAGTCTTGATCAAACTTGGTCACAATGTTTACTTTTTACAATATCTAATCTGAGTTTGGAATTTGGGTCACATGCATTCAAAAACTAGGTCACCAGGTCAAATCTGCTTACTAGTTTCTTCTATTTAATTTTTCAATATTTACTCTATTTTATGCATTTACTCCAATATAAACTTGTGTTAAATCCAATCATTTTTCAGTTGTAACTACTACATGTTGATAGTATATCTAAACAAGAAATGGGGTGGCCGCAGCCCCCGCGCTGCAGCTTTTGACCCAGGGGTCAGATCAAAATTCCAAATAGTGCACTGTCGCACATATGCTCATAGCTGCCATGTGTGCAAGTTTCAAGGTTCTAGTGCTTATAGTGTAGGAGGGCCAGGACGGACGGACAGACGGCGGATAAAACCACATGATCCCCCCGCTCCAATTTGGAGCAAGGGAATAATAAGAGTTTCATTTAATGCCCAAAATTAGTGAAACATGGTCAGAATATTATTGTGTTATTGTTATCTTCCAAAGCGTCTTTGAAAATTTATATTTCAAAATCCATTAAAAAAAGAAACAATTATTAGTAAAATAATGGTGTTAATGTTTATTACAAAAGTAAAAAAAAAAAATGTATTTAATCATATTCTAAGAATGTGGCTTTAAAGGGATCTTTTCACGCTTTGGTAAATTGACAAAATTGAAAAAAGTTGTTTCAGATTCGCAAATTTTCGTTTTAGTTATGATATTTGTGAGGAAACAGTAATACTGAACATTTACCATGGTATAATATAGCCATTATATGCATCTTTTGACGATTTTAAAACCTAAAAAGTATAAAGCGTTGCAACGCGAAACGATTGAATAATTTGGAGAGTTCTGTTTTTGTCGTTAAATTTTGTGAAACTACGAAGATTGCTTATATAAGGTATAAAATACGTAAAGTCTGTGTACTCGGCGGAATAGCTCAGTAGGCTAAAGCGTTTTTACTTCAGGACTCTGGCAGGACACCAGGGGTCACTGGTTCGAAACCTGCTCCGGGCAATGTTCTTTTCCTTTTTTTAATTTTATTCTTGATTTTTTACTGGAGCTTTTACGATCCAATGTTTACATTTATCAATATAAAGCATTTAATGAATAAGTTAAAAAAATGCCAAAATCTGTGAAAAGGCACCTTTAAGTTATCTGTCTTGTTTATTAACAAAAGTGAGAAACACTTTTACCCTTTCCCGCTCAGAAGCAAAGTGAAAATTGCTACCTGCAACCAGCATAAAACCAGTACAGCCTGCGAGTAACTCACAGTCTGTTCATGTTTTATGCTGTTTGCTCCTCATCACTCTCTTTGGGTTTGTTTTAAACTGTCACTTTTCTACGGCTCAAAAACCAGTTCAAAACAATCACTTCATGACCTGCACTGGCTGCCAATCAAGGCTAGAATCGAGTTCAAAATTCTTATATGCATGTTTAACTGTTCAATTGGTAATGCCCCTGCCTATTTGACCAAACTTCTATCCACTCCGATTTCTAAACGTAATCTTAGATCATTAGCATCATCAATAGGCTGTTATAATGTACCTTTCAACAAGAAAAGATCATTCAGTGATAGAAGCTTCAGTACTGTAGGTCCAAAACTATGGAACAACCTACATTTGAGTTTAAGACAATGTACTTCAATAGACACTTTCAAAAAACGACTTAAGACATACTTTTTCGGTGATTTTTTTACATATTTTTAAGGTAAACCGTGATGTACCTTTGTATGTTTTTAATTTGTGTTTAGATTTTTTTTTTATTGTACAACACCATTGAAAATGTTTTATACGTAGAAATAGGCGTTCAAGCAAATGCTCAAGTTTCAAGTTTGGGTTTGAAATGAGGCTTTTAAAGTGGAATCTAGTAAAAAAAGGTCTTTACTTTACAATGATTTTGAAAGGGACTACAAATGGGTCAAAATGTGTATTTTTAAGAGGTAAATTTTTAAATGTTTAGTCCTATTTTGTTGTTAGAGCTTGGAGGAAACCATTAGAGCGAGAGACAGTGCAGCTGTTGGAACCAACACAGCAGTAAAGAATCTGGAGGTACATCATGTGGCTACACTGACCGACCTTCGCGGCAGAATTGTGCGCTGCGACACCTCCATCGGGAAATTGTCACAGGAGATACGACAGTGCTTTGAAGCCGTCAAACAAGTGGGCCAGGGGCAGTCAGATCAACAAAACAGACTCCTGGACAGAATACACGAGATGGAATCCAAGGTCAATATTAATTATATCAATTTGTTGCATAACAGTGGGTGTTAATAAGATTCAAAAGAGAACATTATTGAGTTTATATTACTTAATATTGATTATTTCAAAATCTTAGAATATAAATTTTGTAGGTTAGTAGCTTTCAAACAAATTTTTAAAGGTCTTTTATGTTTCTATTGTCCCCTTCGAAGAAAGCGGCTAAGATTGATATTTTCAATAATATGGTACAAAGTCACAATGATGACGTGTAATGTGTAACACCCGCCTTTCTACCTAAAAGGTCAAGGTTGCATTAGAGGTCAAAGTTTTTTTTTCTCTATAAAACAGCTTTTATGAACTGCAGCTTTGTCATTCATCATCGATACAATAACTTAACCACAAATTATCATCATCAGGAGTTGATATAGTAGTAGTAATAGTAAGTTTATTGTAAAGAAAGGCCTCAGCCCATAATACAACATGAATACATAATATATATACAGATAATACAAAGAGTTGTCCATACGTATATATTGACAATGATATTTGACTTGAAAAAAAACCAACAAAATATAACTACAAAAAAATACACGATATTCATCCTCTATTACAGATTCATTTTCCGATTGACAATGTGCACATATTCAAAGATTTCTAGGTATTTCTAGTTGTCTACCTAACTCTATTTGAAACCTATGGCTCGAATAACAAAATCTTGTTGACACTGGCCTGCAATGATATGGCATTTCAATGTTTAAATATCGTTCACTGTTTAACAAACTTTTAACCCTTTGCATGCTGGGAAATTTGTCGTCTGCTAAAATGTTGTCTGCTGAATTTCTAAAATTAGCATTTTCTTCGATTTTTTTCAAAGAATATTATCAGAATAGCAAACAGTTTGGATCCTGATGAGACGCCACGTTCTGTGGCATCTCATCTGGATCCAAACTGTTTGCAACGGCCTTCAAAATTCGGTTCCCGCACTGAAAGGGTTAAATTGCCTGTAAGTGTCACATCTAGAAGAGTCATTTATGTTTTTGTGCCAGGTTTGATTTGCAATATCATTCAGAGGTTGTTTAAAAAGGAGCATGAATAGATCAATATCATTAACATCCTGGGAGATCCAAATAAAGCCAAACCCATATTTAAAAAGAAGCTCATTTACCTCCGTAGCCCAATTTTGCCTTCCAATATCATCAAATGACTTTAACATTTTATAACAGTTTTTTGGATATCTTCTATCAGGCATCTAGAGAAGTTTACACCAGTGTTTTATACATTTTGAGTGATAAATGACGTAGATCGGTAAACGGCCACATTCTCCTAAAGCTACACAGTTATTGATCCCAGTTTTAACGCCCAAGAAGTACTTGCAAGCTTCTATTTGTGCATGCTCTATTAAATCACTATATGCAAACCCCTAGATTTCTGATACGAATGTGAGTATTGGTGTAACCATTGCATCAAATAATTTAAAGAATTCTGTACAGCAGAAATATCCAAACTGACTTTGGTATTCTTTAATGGCAAAGAATGCTGTGTTGTCTGTGACACAATATCCTTACCTGAAAGGTAAAGGTCACAATTAGTGGTCAAATGTTAAATTTGGTTCTGAAACAGCTTGTTCAGACTGTAACTTTGTCATGCATTATGTTACAGTTTACTAACTACAATGACCATCATTAGAAGAAAATGTTTTTTTTTGTGTGACAGGCATATTCTTACTTAAAGGGGCCTTTTCACATATTTTGGCATGTTTTGAAGTTTGTCATAAAATGCTTTATATTGATAAATGTTAACATTAGATATAAAAAGCTCCAGTAAAAAATCAAGAATAAAATTTAAAAAAAGAAAAAAAAGGTAACCCTCACTAGGGCTCGAACCACTGACCCCTTGAGTCCTGGAGTAAAAGTAGTACCCACTTAGACCACTCGGCCATCCTTATGGATACAATGACTGATGTATTTTATACTGTATATAAGCAACCCTCGTAGTTTCACACAATATAACGACAAAAACAGAACTCTCTAAATTATTAATTCATTTCGCGTTGCAACGCTTTATAATTTTCGGGTTGTTAAATCGTCACAAGATGCATATAATGAATATTTTAGAGCATGGTTAATGATCAGTATTACTGTTTCCTCACAAATATCATAACTAAAACGAAAATTTGCAAATCTGAAACAACTTTTTTCAATTTTGTTAATTTACCCAAACGTGAAAAGGCCCCTTTAAAGGTCGAGGTCCAAATTCAAATTTGGCTATGAAACAGCTTGTTCAAATGATTTATGAAGCATAACTTGATAACATGAGAGGTAAAAAATTTAAACTAAATCATAAAGTACATCTCATTGAGGTATAGCGTGCAGTGCTTAAGAATAATAATCCTGACTGCCATATTTTTAGAGTTATTGGCCTTTCTTAATTTATAATATTAACATTTTGAATGGGAATTTCTAATCTTATCAGGTATCAACTTTAAATTGCATATGTTGATAGATCCTAATGATGGGAAGTGCATTGGACGGGAACCTTAACTCCTTCATTTGTCATTTCACAATAATTATCTTTGTTAATATGTATGCTAAAATGTTGTCCAGAGCATATCTCAACTATAATAAGAGTAAGCAAGAAGAAAATAGGTATGAAGCTTGCAACAACTTGTTGGAAAACAAGACCTTCAAACTGATCTAGCCTCTGAAAAGCAGCATGATTTCCAGGCATGACAGATACACTTCTAAGTAAAGCACAACACTGCTTACTCATACACACCTCTCTGAAAACCATGTACTTTGGAAGCACATGTTACGTCCTGTGACAGGCCTTATTTGCCCTTTAAAAACAACATTAATGAGTCAATAAAAATTGCATTATTTTTTAGATTACAAATCAATTGTAAATTTCTCTAGTATAAAAAAACAAACTTATTGATGATGTCTTAGTTTTGTTTGAAAGAGCTTCAAACCTCTTGCTCGTGCAATGCATTTTTTGCATATACAATGATTTTAATTGTACAAAAAAGTTTAATATATTATGATATGTTTCAGATTGTTTCCCTGTCTGGAAATGTAGAGCGAAATTCCAGTGAACAGAAGATGAAAGTGCAGCACCTGGAGAGTGATTCGAGCCAGCAGATGGCCCAGCTTGACTCTCGCACTCGACAAATCATTGACGACCTCAAAAACAGCATCACAACATATCAGCAACATGCAGATGTGGAACGGGAGAAGTTGGAGGAGAAACTGTTTTCCTTGGTAGAAAACCAGGCTCAGATTCGCGACCAAATAGTGGTATGTAGCCTTTGGCAGGTCATTAGTCAGTATATTTATTGTCAGTAATTTATTTCTGCGCATTTTGCTGTTTAAGAATTGTTCAAAATATTTTGTTGCTTGTATTCAATATGTTTATTTATTTGCTCGCAAGCAAAGATAAATGTTATTTGAATGTTTGATCAAATTTTTATAGTTGTTTTGTAAAAAAAAGATTTTTGCTCAGATCCAGTATTGTTAAAATATTGCCCTGTGACATTTTCCCAAGAGGCCAAGACATAACCATAATTTCTCAGGCTTGGGATGCCCCTTGTATCAGAAAAACCTAAATGGTACACCACAACTTAAGTTGTATCATATATGCCTTGTTGTGGGAAAACTGGGCGTAATACATATGCTTAAACTATCGTCACAGGTTAGCCACTGCAGTCTGCACAGGTTATCTTAAACAAAACTTTCCACCCAAACTGGATTTTTGCTAAGAAGAGACTTATTTTATACAAAAAATACATTAAAAACTGACAGTGTCGTCCCTTGTTAGTATGTGCAGACTGCACAGGCTAAACCGAGATGACACTTTATGCACATGCATTAAGCCAAAATTTCCCAGACACGGCTCAGTAATATTATCACTGTGTTTGTCAGGACAAAGTGGAGCGCAAGGTGGATGAGCTGCAGTTTGTGATGGAGGAGAGGATGAAGAAGATGGAGCAGCAGATCCTGCTGGAGAGCCAGAGACTGACGGAGATGCAGCAGGTAGGCAGTGAGAGTGGAGTTGGATATGTATGGGAATTAAGTGTTTAATAAAGTATGAAAGTATTTGGGGAGTGTAGTGGAGAAAATAGAGATAATGGCATGGGGAATAGAGTGGAGACTATATGTAGATGGAGGAGGGAATGAAGAGTGAACTATAGTTAGATAAGTGAATGACTCACTCGGATACAGGTTCATAGTGGGAAATTTAGTGAGAATGCAGTGGTAAGCATAGGAAGAGTATTGTGATAAAAGAGTATGCAGTATAATGAGAATAGAGTGGGTGAGTATAGAGTGAATGAGTATAAGAAGAATAAAGTAGTAAATGTTGTTAAAAGTGGGTTTTTAAATATCACAATAATGGAGTGATGGAATTGAGTGGAGAATGAACATCATGATGAAAAGACAGATGCTGATAGATATGTTGGTAAAGTTGATGAGATCAGGTAGGTATGGAAGACAGGATGTGTAATCAGCTCGGATTGGCTAGGAAATTGGGGTAGAACAGGGTATTGAAATGCATGCACTGAAGTGTGTACAATAATGAATGATGAACAATACAAGTTATTTGTTTACCTTATGGTTACATGTAGCATTTGTTTGCTTGCAATAATAGAGCAAAACATCCCAAAACGTTTTGTTATTTAACGAAAGTATAATATTATACCTTGGAACAGTATCATGAATATCCTTAATTTTTGAGCTCAACTCAGAAGTTATGAGTTTCCCCTCAGCTGATTACTAAGAATGTCAGTCAGCTCATGACTACCCTTTCGCCCATAAGAAGCAAAGTGAAAATGGCTTTTGCAACCAGCATAAAACCAGAACAGCCTGCGAGTAACTCGCAGTATGTTCAGGTTTTATGCTGTTTGATGCTCATTAGTTACTAAGGGTTGGAAATGAAACCTTTAAAACTTGACTTTAGGAAGAAAGGTATTTAGTTAAATTTAACTTTCTAAGGGACTACAAAGGCGTACAAATTTGTATCTAAGTGGAAAATGGTACTCTCAACCCTTACTATAGGCCAACTCACATATTCATGCTCAAACTCAGAGTCAGACTCAAAACCCCTGTGAACAACAAGCTGAGCATAATAATCAACTTCACCGCAAAGAAATCAACAAACCCTCAAAGTTGAGAATAGTGAATTAAAAATGTATTCCATACCAAGCCAATAATACGCAATGATGCTCATGTTATCAATATTCATTTGCCCAGGAAATGCAGAACAAGGTGGTCTCACGACTTGAAGGGTTGATACGTCAGCAGCATGACGAGGTTGCCAAGGTGAAGCGTGATCAGCGCGAGGGATTCTCTACAGTGCAAGAGAGCATTACGAACATGAAGACAGTGATGGAGGGCAAACGGAAACTGTTGGAGGATCAGCTACGCAAGGAGATCAGCCAGATCAGGAAGATGGTCGTGCTTGTGTGATAGTTGTCAAGGATTTCTGGTGATGTCGAAACGATGTTTATCCCACTTTTACAGCGAATTTGGTTGATTAAAGCCCCGTTGATTAAATATCATCTATAATCAACGGCAGGAAATGACGTCAATATTTCGACAAAATGACGTCATAAATCCAGCAAAATTATCCAGTCAAACTAATTCTGTTTAAATAAAAAGGTTTACTAAATAAAAAGTGGGATAAATATAATAATAGATGAGTGTTGATTATAGATCAGGTTCATCATGCTCGGCACGAAAACGAAAAAGCACTCGCCAAGGCTCGTGCTTTTTGTTTTCTAAGCCTCGGATGATAAACCTGATCTATAATCAACACTAACCTATTATTCTCTATATCTTATTTCTTGTAAATATATATTCTTGGTCTGGGGAAAACAGGACTTAATGCATGTGCGTAAAGTCTTGTCCCAGACAAGCATGACTGTGCTCCTCACAGGCTAATCAGGGCTGACACTTTCCGCTTTCATGGTATTTTTCGTTTAAAGAGGGTTTAGGTGGAACGTTTGCAGGCTAATCAGGGATGACATTTTAAGCACATGCATAAATCTCTTTTTACAAAGCGAGTTCAAATGAAAAGAAGATGCAACCATTTCACCCTAAACATACAAATTGCCTTGGGAGCTTTATGGATAAGACCCCAGGATTTAAAAGTTGTAAATCTAGGCATTGATAACTTATTTTGATTATATGTAGTCAAGTGTTTCCAAGCATGCTCTTTTGTTTAAAAAAGGATATTGTTTAACATGATTTAAGAAAACCAGTATACATCTAGCAGTCTGCTAACTTGTGACACTAGGTTACACAATTAAAAATAGATTATTCTATTCTTAGGACCAATAGCAGCCAAAACAAGTTACGTTTTGAATACAGTACACATAATGAGAAAATGGTATGTGCTTAAACTTTACATATTTTCACTTGCACAAGTGTTTGTAAAAGTATTTGTTATCTCAATTTTCTTAGAAAAATAATTGATTGTATATCCCCAAAAAGAAACAAATATTCTTAATTTATAACTTTTAAATCACTCTAGCAGATATCAGCAATCTGACTGCCTAAGCTTAGCTGCAAAGCAACATTTGAAACATTTTCACAGAGTAGATCATTAAAAATTATGTATCTTTGTTTCTTAGAACATTTCTAATGCTAGCCTTTATTCTTTTTTTTATAAAAAGGAGACCTTTTTCATCATGTCTTAATCTGTTTTGAATGTAAAAGGTGTATGTTCATAACTGAGCAGAATCAAACTGGGCCACACTCTGGGAATAATGGGCTTAACCCTTTGCATGCTGGGAAATTTGTCGTCTGCTAAAATGTTGTCTGCTGAATTTCTAAAATTAGCATTTTCTTCGATTTTTTTTCAAAAAATACTATCAGAATAGCAAACAGTTTGGATCCTGATGAGACGCCACGTTCTGTGGCGTCTCATCTGGATCCAAACTGTTTGCAAATTCCTTCACAATTCGGTTCCAGCACTGAAAGAGTTAATGCATGTGCATAAAATGCCGTCCCCGATTAGCTTGACTAGCAGTCTGCACAGGCTAATCAAAGATGACCCTTTCCGCTTGTAAGAAATTCTTGGTTTTACAGAAGTCTCATCTATTGTCCTTGATAAGCATGTGTGGTCTGGGCAGGTTAATCTGGGACGACACTTTATGCACATGCATCATGCACAGTTTTCCCACAGTGCTGCTCAACTATTTCAGATTAGGTGTGCAGCTCTACATTAAATGAAGTTGTATTATTATGTATTTGTGCTCTATGTTGGGGATTTTAAATAGTAGTAGTCTGTGATACATTTTAGATGTTTTGTTCTGTTTAATATCATACAGCATTGATAACTTTTACTGTTACAAAAGCTTTATGTTTTATTGAAATGTGTATTTTAATACATACAGTATGTTTCATTTTCATTGAATCAGACATAATCACAGCACAGTGTTCTTTTATGTACTTCAACACAAATATAAAATTATATATTTTTTAGAAAGTCTTAAATAATAGCTTTGTCATTGTATGTATTAATATATGTATAGAAAAATGAAAAAACATTTTGTACAACTGTTGTAAAACTAAGATGTTTTATGCAATATGGCTTTGTATGCTTACAAGAGGAAAGTCATTTTTACCATCAAATGAGTTGATGCAGCCAAATTTTGCCAGAACTAATAAGCAGATCTTGTATTTCTTATTGACAAATAAAACTGCATTGTTTTATTTTTGCGAATATATAATTGATGTGATGATTGTTCTATTGTCGGTGATGCAGTTACACTTATGGGTTATAATTTGTTGCATACTTTTAAGTACTGTTAGATGTCGATAATAAGGTAATTTAGTTCATGCATTGGATAATGCAGGTTGTCTGTGCTATTCAGCAAATATATTTTGTTCAAAAACATGTGATTGAAATGAGATGAACGTGTATTTGTTGTATAAAGATTATTGAAAGCACATTCTTGTCTAGACTGTAGATCAGTTAAGAATGGAAACTTGAAATTATTTAACCCTTTCCCACTCCGAAGCAGTGGAAATGATTTTTGCAACCAGCATAAAACCAGAACAGCATGCGAGTAACTCGCAGGCTGTTTAAGTTTTATGATGTTTGGTGCTCATCAGTATCTTAGGGTTGGATATGAAGCCTTTAAATTTTGAATCTAGTAAGAAAGGTTTTTAGTTAAGTTCAACTTTCTAAGGGACCACAAATGCATCAAAATATGTACCGGTATCTAAGTGGTAAAGGGTTAAAGACTATCATTGATTTTGTTTATGATGAGAAGTCCGCAACTTCCTGCAAGGTATGCAGGATAATCAGATATTTTAATATTATCTTTTAGTCCAAAACAATAGCTGTATATAGTTAAAGTTCAGTTTGTAATTGACTCATTTTATCTTGTAAACGTTGCACAATCATGGTTTGTGTATTGGCAGGCACATTGTCTTCCATGTCCCGCGTGGTGTGCCAAGGTGAAGGTGGCACCACAGTGTTCTTGTGCTGTGTACTGCAGCCACTATTCTGTGTTATTGTTTGAAATTGCCATCACATTTTTATTGTCTCATTCCTCATCCAACGAATGTTAAAACAACAAAAAATGAAAATTGTTGCAAGTGTGTATAGTTACCTGTGTTTAAAAAAAGTTTATTAGAGATTCTTGTATTGGCTTAACATTTTGCCAATTTTTTTTTCTTTGTTATTCAATATGAAGTTCTGAATTAACCTTCCTAGTTAAAAAAAGCTTCATTCATGTTTTATCAATTGACTTCTTTTGTTAAAATGCAACTATTTAAATTATGTGTTTGTATATAAAAGGTTTGTATTTAAATATTGACAGACAGCAAAGGTTATTTGACACACAATCTGTCAATAGAAATGTGTTTTACCATCACATTAATTTCATCAGTATTCATTTGTTTGCGTTGTTAGAGAATATTTCTATAGTTTAATTTTGATATTTTAAAGGATGAATTTATTTTTATATATGTAAGTCAGGAGTATATTTCATGAACAAAAGGATGACTTTTAAAAGATCATAATCGTTCATGTATTGTTGATGAATTTAATTTCGTTGACATGAAATTTTGTAGATTCATCAAATTGGATTAATTGGATCTTACATTTGTGGATTTGTATTATGCAGTATAAAAGAATAAGCATTACACATTTGATTTTATGGTTGAGCTTAGAAAAAATAGTGTCTAAAGAATTTTATTGGTTTTCCAGTGCTTAAAAAACTCCATATATATCGTTCAGAGTGAGTGTGTTCCGACATAATTTACAGTTAAAAGTATCACATGTCTATGTTCATTCAGTATAAATTATCGATGTTACTCATAATGGACAAACATACAGCAAAAGAGGTTTGAAAGGTTAGCAGATTTTTTTATATTTAATTTATTTATGTTGTAGATTATTACTTATGCCCCCTTTTTTGTTTGCTGAAACATTCCACGCAACTGATACATTCCAACATGAACATTATGAATAGTTTAGTCTTGCAAACAACGGGACAAAATTGGTCTCCTTTGCATTTTGTTAATTTTTTTAGGTATTATCAAAATTATTATTGATATGAAAATTGTCAGATATTTTCTAATTTATATATCAATGTATTTGCAAATGATAATTGCCATCATTTAGTTTTCAATACATTGCAACAATGTTTGCCTATTAGTGTGTAGCCACTTTTTTGTATTGCACTTGTTTTGCCATAAAATGAACTAAAACATTACTCTTTATGCACAGTTTTTTACCATGTTTCACACCAGCATCCAAAATTTTGTATACTTATGTCCAGTAATTTATATTATTTCGCGTTTTTTTTTTCACTTGTATGGAACTACTACTAGTGTTAGTTTATACAAAAATCTGTCACATCGGTGCAGAATATGGTTTTATTATGAAATTGTTCTATGTTCTCAACATTTGACACCAGATATCTTGATCATGGTTTATTTTATGCTTTCCTGTGAATTAAAGTTAAATACGTGGCAAATACCTGTTTTTCAAAATCAAAATAATCACCAAAGAACCAACATGAATATCCTCATAGTTGTAACTTTTTGTTACTGCCTTTGTTCCATGATGTTGATCCATTTCTGCAGTCTCTTGTTGTACATATCTTTTTGTCGTTTGGCTAATTAACAGTTCATTGTAGATAGATTAGTCAATAAACCATCCATCAGTGGTTGTGTTTGTGTAATTTTTTTTATAGGATTCTTTTTTTACAAGCACTTGCCAAAAAAATTTAAATGTTCCTATTATCAAAGCAGGAAAAAAAGTACAAAATGCATTGGAGGTTTTAAAAAGCCAAGATAAAAGCATTTTCACTGTGATCTATGAAATTCTTTTTTAATTACACTTCTTGTTTTAACTAAATGCAGAAATGACTGATGGCCAGTGTTTACGCAGCCATTAAAAGCTAGAATTGTTAATTAGTGAAGATGTAAAAAAGTGAGATATTTTCATTATAATAAGTCAGTTTTGAATCAGGCACAGTTGTTGGGTCGGTTTAATTTAATCCAGGCACCACAATGCATTGAAACCAAACTTTGTTCTGTTTATCTCAAATCAGCATAAAAGTAACACCACAGCATGGTATCACATACACAAATGTACATTTTAAATTCATCCCGATATTTTTAGTTTTTCACTCAATGGAATACAGAAATATCTCATTAAATAAAATAATTCATGTAAACTTTGTCTCCACATCTACTTTGTCTCGAAATCTTCATCAGTTATGAAACACAAGTCTTAAATGGACTGATAAAGGTTTTGTGTGTGGTGTAACAATGCAGACTGTCCTGATCACTAGGCAAACATTTGGACAGGATTTTGTCTAGTGCCCACATTGTCCAGGATTGGTTGGCTACTCGAAGAGTGTTCTCAAGATCTTCTAGAAGAATCGGATACTGGTTCAAATACTGGTTCTTTCCAGAAAACTGATTCAAGAAAGACTTGTAAGTCTAATGCTTTAGGATAGTGTTTTTCCCAGGAGGGCAAAGGGGCATGGCGCATTACTTTCAAAAAGGGCATTTTAGCGCGCAGTTTAGGCAAAACAGGGCAAAAACGTTCCCTGAATACCTGAATTACGGGGAAACATGTAATCGCATCAGAAGCAGTTGTGGAAAAAATAACATATAAACAAGCACATTTAATGGTAATAGATGTATTTAACTTACTATGATTTATATTAATATATTTACCTTGCAATGTACATTTAAGTTCCATGCTGTTTCAATAAACTGTACAGCACGACAAACATAATAAAGCAATATATGCATATGGATCTGATTATACACAGATCCACTAACATATAAATGAAACCATGTTTGTCTTATCCCATTTTCTAACAATAATCTCGACAGATGTTTAAAATAACATTGCGAGTAAATTGATCGCTAACACTCGTTTCCGTGACATACATCAACCGAGTAGATTACAAAAAATAAATAAATAATGTTGTTGCTATCTAAAACATTTTTATGTATCGTTGATTATCACAGACATTTCATAAATTCCTTCTCAATGTATAATCTCCATCGTTAATTCGATCGTTTACGACGTTATTTGCCATTTTTGCCGAGTCACAATTTAATTCTGTATAGTCCGCCATGTTGATAAAATGTCAAATGATGTAAGCGACAGGTGCGCATAGCAACGTGTAATCATATACACGATTCGCATTTTGTTAAATTGGTATACGTCTCAGTATAAATTATTTCAATAATTAGATCCAATTATCTTAAAGACGAAAACGATAAAGAATAAATTTGTTTGTGAAATTAAATGTAATTATGCGTAAAAATATATGTTTTTATATAACTGAATAATGCATGCAAAGCACAATTGCCACGTGAATAACATCGAGTTTTTCATCAAAAGTCTCCGAAGTAATGATTATATCGTGGAGTACACATTGCCAAGCGAAAAGTGCTCTTGGTATAACATAGCGTCCTGCATTATCGATGATACTGACACGGGGTTATTCATGCATGACTAATTCACAGCTTTGGAGCAGTCAGTAAGACCTACCTATAAATCGAGCACTGTTATAGATTAAATATGCTCATTAAATATAGTCAATTAGACGTTGACGTCTCTCGAGTAAATCAAGCACAGTCGGAGCGTCACAGTTAATCAAGGAAGCTGATTTTACGGACCAAGTTAGATCGTAAGGCAATAAAGATGTTATCGATAAGGGCGCGTGGCAAAATTTGCCTTTGAAAAAAAGGGCACGTGGCGAAATTTGTCTTTGAAAAGGGCAGCGTGGCGATCCGGGAGGGCGGCGTGGCTTTTCGCCACGCTAAAATGGCCTGGGAAAAACACTATAGGAGCAATGGAAATGAATGAGTTTGCACAAACCAAATGAGTTTGCACAAACCAATATTAAATCAGCATAATAACATGGATAAATAAACTACAACTTTCACCATGATGAGCTACTTTTATTGTAGACATAATGACATGATCTGTACAAAGTTATTTTTTCAACAATAAGTAACACCCATGATTAAATTCTACCGTTTCACTAAAAATAGATTGGCTTAGTAATATTTAACTTGATTCTAGAGTAATGTTATGTAACAGAAACAAACACCTTTGATAGGTAGGTTGAAGCGTTCAATCAAATATGGTATAAATAATATACCTGGGTAACACCATGAAAAAAACTTGTGCAAACATATGACCACTGGTCTCAAATAGTTCACGCTCGGATTTAACGACACAGTCTTCACTTGGCCTTGTGGTGTTGGAAAAAATATGGAATGCCTGAGGTTGAACCTTATCGTTACCAAGTTGAGTGCCAAGTGGCAAGTTGTAAACCTGATATTGTTACCTTATATAGTGTCAACATATCTATTAATAAAAAACAAGGATCAACTCTAAACATCAGGTTAATTACAAACATACAACAAATCCATACTTCTGCAGAAATTCACGGACGCAAAACAAAACAGATTGTTCTAAGAATTACAAATCTTCGACATTAAAATATATTCAAAATCAATCTTATAAAACAATGATTTGTGTTATGAAATAGTGAATAAAAATGAAGCACATCAGAACAATGAAACACTTTTGACAGGTGATAAAATGACTATATATACAATCAAAGTTTTGGGTCCTATGGTCGATGCAAATTGAAGTTGCTCCAATGAGAACTATAGGAAAACGGATACAGCTGCCCTTCTTGCCACTCTGTCATCATCCAACCACCCTGCCTAAACTGGAAAAAGAAAACAAGTGAACTTGCCAGTTAGTTAGTAATAAATGTTGACCAAAACCTTACTTTTAAACAAGTGATAATGGCAATGCGAAAACACGATTAGAAACTCAATAATTTAAATGTCAAAACTGACATGTTTGCAAGATATATAAATAATAATCGGCTTACTTTTTGTAAAATTGTAATTTTTACAAGCAACAGTCAGTGAGATCTGAAGACTTGAAACTTTTGTTTGTTTCCTTAATGCATGTTTCATTTAAAAGTTTCAATTCAAGTGTTTTTAGTACTTGTACTATTACCAGAAGGTGCATATCAACATAAATTCATGAAGGCACACATGCAATATATCACAAGTTGTTTCAAAGTTTATAACGCCCGATTTCATATCCCATACCTTGCAAGTTTTGAAGTTTGTTTGGAGCAAATTTCTTCACGCTGAAATAAGACAAAAACATAACAAAATTACTCAACAACTGGTACTAAAGAAAGAAGCACAAATTACAAGGGCAAAAACCGCTTTTCACGATGGATCAACATTAAAACAATGATGAAATAGTAGCACAGCATATTGTTTCATCAAAGCAATATTTCCTGTCATAAAGATTTCTGATCTCAAACATTTCCTATTCTGGTGGCATCCCACAGGCTAGAAATCATTTCAAAATGGCGACTCCTTATTCCTCCTCATCTTTATTTTCATGTCTCCATTGCAATCCTGTGTTTACCGACTTCAGATTGATCCCTCAACAGTCGTTAACTCTCCCAGGTCCACACAAAGTCCACCAAGAGTAGCGAATAATTTGTAGAATCCTTATTTTTCTTTCCATGTAGCATGTAACTCCAAATCCTTCCTTCTATGTCAGAAACTTCCAACTAATGTTTTCCAAGAAAATCCACAATCAGATGCAAATACTATGAACTGAATGTTTGCTTTTCATGTAGCATGTAGAGTTCTTAGAATCAGGAACACCCGAAGACTGATTTCAAATGTAATATTCACAAACAAATGATCATGTTTTTGAACATTATTTCAACAGTTCATTTTCAGTTGAAATTGGTATTTTTGACAAATTTGTAGTCCCTAAGAAAATTGAATTTAATTAAAGACTTTTCGTACTAGATTCAACTTTAAAGGCTTTATTTCCAACCCTTAGATACTGATGAGCAGCAAACAGTATAAAACCTGAGCAGCATGCAAGTTACTTGCAGGCTGTTCTGGTTTTATGCTGTTTGCACATAGCCATTTTCAGTTTGCTTCTAAGTGGGAAAGGGTTAAATAAATTAATAAAGATCATTTCAAAATCAAAATATTTAAAATTAAAATCATAAGGGCATGTTACCTATAACTACCGCAGACATGGTTTTGGTATCCTATACATACATCTGTGCTTCAAAATTTAATAATTAGAAGTGTTAAAATTTACCCCGCCAAATGTAAACTTCAAATTTACCCTGCACATTTTTTAACTAGGGTATAAAAAAGCCATGTTTCCAACAAAACAAACTCCACATCAATATCAATTAAGCCCAACGTTCCCTGCATATCAATTTATTATCCCTTCCAACTTGTTGCTGTCCTCCATTCCTACAGTCCCTTCATCTCTCTCTTATTTAAAGTGCATTTATGCATTTTCACATTTTCATGTACATGTACTAGTCAGTATGAAGAAAAATATATTTGAAGACATGCATCCTCTTTTTCATAAAAAAACCCAATTTTTTTGTTTTAGTAATACAATACTGTTTAGAAAAGTTATCATGCTGTTAGCTATTCACAGATGGCAATGTGGAGGCATAATCTTTATATACAGATCAAAGCATTAATTTAAGCCTCACTTTGGGAAAACAGGTTTTAATACATGTGAGTAAAGTGTCGGTCCAGATTAGCCTGTGCAGTCCGCATAATCTAATCAGAGAAGACACTTTTTGCAAAGAAGAATTTTACTGAGAAGAGATTTCATTACAACAAAAAATAAAATAAAAGCATCGAAAGTTGTCCCTGTTCAGCCTGAGTGGACTCAGCAGGCTAATCTGGGATGACACTTTAAGGACATGCATTAAGCACTGATTTTGCAGAGCAAAGCTCTCATTTATTATGAAGCTATCAGTCTTCACGGTAAAATATTTAAACCACTATCCCGAATTATGATGCTTTATTGGAAACAGACAAAAAATCCAATAGCCAGACTATATAAATTATTAATTTCTAGTAGCCCGATTAACATTTAACCAGTCCCGGGCTGTCGGGATTATAGTTAGCGTGAAGACTGAGCTATTTACATACATATAAGAAGTAGCTCACATAATGGTTTATTCTCAGACTCTATAGAGTATGCTGAATTAAACAAATTAAAATCTTGCATATTAATATGTTAACAAGTCTAACTAGCAAAACTGACCTACAGTTAGTGTATTATGAGCAGGTTGTGTAAATAATGCGTGTTAAATGCACTTGGCAGCCAGCCAGAAATGTATCCCATGGTCTAGCCAGGATTGCAGCCCTTGGTCCAGGTTACATGCTCTGACATTCTTATCCAGGATAAATGCGCTAGGAGGTTAGTACAAGCTGCAAACGACCACAGCCCCATGGAAGCCTGTATTTTGTTGCTAGTTCAACTGCACAACAACAAAATCACAAGTCTTCCACGGGGTTGGGGACCAGGGGGTTACAAAGCAGGCAATGATCCCATAGCACCATGCTGAGAATGAAGAGTAGCTGGATGTTAGCCTCTCCAAGGGGTTACAAAGCACGCAATTATCCCATAGCACCATGCTGAGAACGCAGAGTAGTTTTATGTTAGCCTCCACCTGTCCTGAGAGTCATTGTAATGAGCCATCCGAATATAAAATGTGTAGCAGAGTTAAAAACCTTTAACGAAATAGAAAATCATTAATGAAAGTCTTTGAAGACGATGGATGAAATGACTCTGTGCATGTAGTCTTCGTAATCTGATGCTCTCAATTTCTCAGACAATAATCTTTTTCAGATAAGACCTAGTTCAATCAATATGCCTTCACAGCTCCCTGTTTTTACTGCCAGAGAATTTCTTTAGAACTCCGGATATTAAAAAAATTCAGGAGTTTAAATATAACCAGATCATAAATGTTCATTTGCAAATGTGACACTATGTATTTAAAAATGTCCATTGCACAGAACCACAATCAATTTTGCAAGAACATGCAGAAGAAAATAAAATAAAGCTTACTTAGTTCCCACATGCAATCAGCAAGAAGAAAATACCTTTAATATTGGATTTTAACTAGCACTTTCTTTGAACTGTCTGAGTACAGAAAATGAATCTTGTAATGTAATGAGTTTTCTAAAATGTTACAAGTTAACAATAAAATAAAAAAAATAATTTAAATGTTTATGAACTATGTTTAATTTCATGTTCATTTTAGTAGCAAAACAGAATGCAACAGTATTTGCAGCAAGTGATTATGCGGTTAGATTAAGACTTTTAGTAAGTTACTTACTTCTCTAATGGTTTTTGGCCCTTGCCCCAGCCTGAAGTTCCCTTGCGCTAGAAGGAAATATCATATAGCTACAGAATTGGAAAGCACAGTTTTAACCAGTTTATGCCTAGTGGACCCTCCCATCCTTCTAAATTGGATCAATTTATTTCCAAAATTAGGTATGTCTAGTATATTTATTTCTATTTTTAGAATATTTCTTACAGAAATTCCTTTAAGCAAACAGTGCAGACCCTGATGAGACGCTGCATCATGCGGCATCTCATCAGGGTCTACGCTGTTTGCCAAGGCCTTTTTTCTAGACACTAAGCATAAATGGGTTAATCATTCTAACATTTATAAAGCTTTTTTTTTAAATATCTCTAGTCAATAGCCAAATGAAGTACAAATAGGCCAGACTTTCATCAGCCAACCACTCTTCTCCAGTTTGTTAGAAAAGGTGTTGTTTTACATGATCTGTTTTCAATTAAATGTCTGCTCAGATTTTTTACACAGTGTAAAGAAAGTGCTAGCTGACAGTGTTATATCTGCTATATGAACACATCACCATTGTAGAAAATGTTTGTTAGATACGTTCTTGTATTTAATTTCATACATATAAGAAATATTAAACCTCCCACCAGCAGTGAGAAGAATACCACTGCTAAGTTGCAGGATAAAACAGTGGTGTGAATTTCACTTTGAAATGAACAAAATGTGACTTGTCATTGTTAATAAGCATTTTATAAACAAGGATTTTGCTGTGTCTTTTAGAATAAATGGCATCATGTAGAAATGAGAGGAACAAAAAATAATTATCTCTAACACCTTGAATGAAAAAAAGCAAACCCATTTGCCAGTTACTAGACTGGTCCATATACCAGAATGTGAAATGTTAAAATGATTAACAAGAGCTATCACAAGACATCATGCTCGACTATTCTCGTTTTGATAGTAGGGCTTGATTCTGCTAAATTGCAGGTAAAGGTTATGGAACATGGTAAGTGATCTCACACAATGACCCCAAACACATAGCAAAGTTTTAATAGAATGCCTGTTTTATAAACTGTGATATGGAATAGCGGCATTTTAAAATAGCAAATTTTCTAATAACAAAGAGAGACATTATTCTGCTTAAATGCAGGTCACAGGAATACATAAAGACGCATAATTCTGTTTGAATGCAGGTCAGAGTAAAAGACTTTGGTTAGTAACCTCAGATAAACACATGTTAGAAGTTTAAATTGAATAACTGTATTAGAATTTGTAAGATGTTGGACATTTATCTTACAAGAGTGTTACCCAGACATAAACATTTAGATAAGTAGTATAGCTGTTCAGTGAACGGTAAAGCAAAAATAATACTGCATCAAATGAAACAAACTCTTTTGCCATATTCCTATACTTGGGCTAGTATTCAACAATAATTCTAAGACTTAAGTGTAAGAAAAAAGAATACTTTTTAAATTTGAATATTAAAAAAATGCTATAATTTTGAGTCAAACTCAGCATTAACTGCCTCAATCTACATCGTATTTCATGTAAAACATTCTGTTAAGGACATTATCACAAGCAGCAGCATGTATGTATTAAATGGTAGAAGTATTTTTGGGGTTCTAAGTCTACTCTTTATTCTTAAGTCTAAGTAAGGTTAGGTGAATATGGCCCCTTAACAAAATCTAGGCCCCCACCTCATCTGCAGCAGGTACTGGGCATTCTGTATCTGTTCCTCTGTGCCCGTGATGGTGATGATGCGGTCATTGGAGCCCGGCAGAGCCTCGTCTATCACAATCTGGGCGTCAGACTGACGACGGATCTCCATGATACGGGAACCACCCTTGCCAATAATGGCGCCCGCCATCTGCCACAGAGAATGCATACATGTTAAATTGAAAGAAGTTTGAAATTGGAATCATGTTGAAAAAACATATTAAAAGCCTTGCTCTTTGACAACTGTGCTTAATGCACGTGTGTAGTGTTTTCCCAGACTAGCCTGTGCAGTCCACACAGGCTGATCAGGGACAACACTTAAGGCACATGCATTAGCCCAGTTTTCCAAGAATAAGCTCATAATGTTGTGGTCTGATCTTAACAAGGTTTTAATCGAGTATCGGTAGATTTTAACTAAATGATTGAACACTGGTTTTGAGTGGGGTTTATGTATACAGGAGAACAAGTTATATGGCTGTTCACGATAAGGTACATATTTAGAATGAATATTTCAGACAGGGTTTTATGTGGATTATTTTAAACTAAATCTATTCTAGGCAACTTTTATGTGGATTATTTTAAACTAAATCAATTCTAGGCAACTATTAGATACCGAAGTCCAGCTGTACAATCATATTACTTCTATCAGACAATGTTCTTTGTAGGGTGGTATAGTTACACTTTAGGCTTAATACTGCTGATGATTAATTATTAGAACATGTCAACTATTATATAAGCCTTGCTCTGGATAACCAGCCTTGTGCATGTGGGCAAAGTTTCTTCCCAGATTAGCCTGCGCAGTTCTCACCAACTAATCTGGGACAACCATTGCCACTTTTAATATTTTATATTTTTAGTTTAAAGAAAGTCTCTTCTAAGCAAAAGTTCAGTTTATGCTGAAAGTGTCTTCTGAAATTAGCCTGTGCAAAATCTGCGACAACACTTAAAGCACATGCATTGAGCCCAGTTTTCCCAGAACGGGACTCGTATACTTACATCCTTAGGGATGGTGACCTGGGTGCTGGTTACGGGGTCATTGCCTCCAAACATCATGCCCTGGTTACCCATGCCTCCCTGCAAACACAGGCCATGAAAATGTAACCCAGCTGATCACAAAGCAAATTTGTGTCCAAGAGGAAATATCCATAATTCTGAATAGAGGATCAGAACCCATCCAAAACAAAGATATATCATTCTTTTACCTTGCATTAACAGAACAGGATCTTTTTATTAGAGCACACAATTAACAATTTTGCAAAATTCTGTTTAACTCTCATGACTTCTAAACTCAAAATACTATCACCAACTGTTCAAATTACTGTCACTATTCTCTGATTATCACCAACTGTGATTTCTTGATACCATGCTTCTTTATTTAGTTCTTCTCCAATGTTTGATCTTGATATTAACATGTCCTCTCAATTCCTGATAAAGCATTATAGTTCTCCGTCATACAATACTATGAGCAAAGAAATAGATTGACCTAATGCACAGACTTTTCATTATTGTACTTAGTAATACAAGGCAATGACCTATTTCATTAAAAGACATAACAGAACAAAGTTTGCGTTTAAATACTTAATGAAGAAAGGAAATACATTTTACAAAACAGTCCATGTTTAGAAGTAATCAACATTATGCGTCACAAACTATGTACTTCATTCTCAATAGAACGATCTACACTACAATAAGACTAGTTTACAACCAGCTGTCTTAGACATAATGTTTTTACATCATGCACGTTTGTAACTATTAACAAGGCAAAACATCATGAATGTAACTAACGAGGTAAAACCACACACCCAGTAATGACTCAAGTGGCATTAACTTCTTTTATTGGTCACAATTTTCCTGATCCATGTTCTTCCAAGACAACATTTGTTTTGCGTATACAAGACAATTTGCGCACAATAAGGTCCAATTTCAGCCTCTCATAATTTTTATGCTTTCACATTACTCAATTAAAATATAATCATTACAAGGAAAAAATAAATTAATATTTGTCAGAAGAAAATTCCCAGGAAAAAACAAAAGCAAATGGACATTTAGTAGTTTTATTTTACATTAAGTTTAAAATGTAAAATGCAACAATTTTTGCAAGCAATATGGTGACATAATAAAGACTAAGCAGACTTTTATCTATGCCTCGTCAATTCTAGTAATAATGTTAAATATATGTATCATGTAGGGCTTTCCCTGGCTCTAAATTTCCTAACCTATTTTTACCGAACAACAAATCACTGTTATTTTTGGCTTTTGTATGAGTTAATGAAGAAAACGTTGTAGCCAAATATAATGTTCTTAAGCCAATTTTGCTTATTTGTAGCCATTGGCAATCGGCAACGCAAGACCTGATCATGTTGTTGGTACCCGTTCTCTAAGACTTGCCTTCCTTACCATGTTGTCATCCTGGAAGCCGCCTCCCCCCATGTCACCTCCGAAGCCCCCCTCTCCGAAGCCCCCCTGGTTACCACCACCGAAGCCGCCTTGGTTACCCATGTTACCACCACCTCTACTGCAACGATACAACAACATGGATTTGCAGAAATTGTATCCTCATAATTTGCTGTTAAGCAGTTTTCTAATGTCAAAATAAATTGTGACTTAAAATATTTTACAACCATTATTTCTTATAAAAACAAAAAAGCATATGCATCCTCAGGACCAATCTTTTTTAATCCTAACAATATCGCTGGACAAGTTATGATATGGGCTGATAAGGGAATGTTCAATATAAAAACAATAATGTAAGTTTAAATTTTTTTGTAAAAAAGGTTGTTGGTGCTAACCAAATGGTTATCAATTTGGTGACTGATATACTCGGCAATCACAATTCATTTTGCTACTTGCATCAAATACAGCTTATGTTTCACATTAACGGAAAAATTCACATTAACGGAAAAACACATAAACAGACAAATTGCAAAGAAAGAATAAACTCCGAGACAGTGCCCTTGTCTGACACCTACCCCATGTTTCCGCCCATTCCTCCACGGACGCCTCCCATTCCGCCTCCTCGACCTCCGAAGTTGCCACCCATCCCACCTCTGCCAGGCGGCCCTCCCATTCCTCCGCCTAGGTTTCCTCCCATGTTACCTCCCATGCCTGTGAAAGAAACAAGAGATCTGAGCCCATATTCACTAACCCATTCTTAGACTTAAGAATATAAAAAAAAATCGAGACACAAAGATCTTAGTTTAATTTCACTCAGAAGAAAAGTTGAAACTGATAAGTCAATAAATATCCTTGATAAAAGTCAATAATGCATAATTTGCTTACCAAAGTTTCAAGATCCCAAACACTGATTTTTTGTGGAATGCATGCTTCTTTCATTATTTCTTTTTAAAGAAGTTTCACAAACTAATGATAACGTAACAGCATTTCTGTTTCAATAAAAGAATTAATCTATTTTACTTGATTGAAGTAGGAAAACTGTTAATTTTTCCTCATAACCGAATTTAACACATTAATCGATTAAGGTCAGTGCCCAGCTAATTCCTATTAAAACCAATGAGCCTTGTTCTAAGAATAGGGGGCTTAATGCATTCCCCTTAAACAAGATTTTGTATTTAAAAGAGACTTCCAATCAACATTTTTTCATATAACAGCTGAAAGTGTCATAACTGATTAGCCTGTGCGGAGCAGCTGATCTACAAGGACGCTTCACGCAAATTTATTAAACCCTATTTTCACGGACCCAGACCCATATCAAAACAAATGAACTGAAACCAACCCTATCCCCTTGTACTCACCTCCTCCCATCCCACCTCCCATGCCGCCACCAAGGCTGGCCATCTGGCCGCCGCCGAAGTTTCCCCCACCTCCTCCCATCGCCCCACCGCCTCCCATCACACCACCACCGCCCATCGCACCACCGCCAAGGTTGCCTCCGCCTCGCCCACCAAACCCTCCGCCGCCCATCCCACCACGACCTCCACCTCGCCCGCCCATGTCTCCCATACCTCCACGGGGAGCACCTCCGCGCCTGCAAACAAACATGTCCAATCTGGTCAGAGTTTACAAAGTAAAGAAATCGGCATCAATACTTTGCAGCCATATTTTCTGAGGGGCCTGGACCATTTTCAACTTCAAACTTAAAATTACAAATGTGACAAAACTTAGCATTCAACAGGGTTGTGATTTTATCAACTCTCCTGGAAAGTATACAATAACTCATAAAGGCTTTGACAAGTTAAATCAGCTGAAAGTAGGACTAGACACAGATTGTTTATTTGTTGTTTTAAAATACAAATACTAAACACAAGACAAGATTATAATTCTGAAGTTGAGCACATACCCGCCCCGACCTCCCATTCCACCGCCACCTCTAGGGCCGTCAAATCCCCCGCCACGTCCACCACCACCAAAGCCTCCACCGCCACGTGGCCCCCCTCTACCACCACCACCACCACCACGGCCGCCCTTTGCTCCACGGAGACCATCAGCCATTGAGTAGCCCCCATACTCGTTGCAGAACATCTCATCAAAGTTGTTGGGGTCGTAAAACTGGTTTGGGCCTTTTGGTGGTGCCTGACGTAGAAATCAAACTCATATATTGTTTGAACTTCTATTTTTTTTTTTTTTTTAAATCACATGTACAAGTTTAACCTGCCTATAGTCTGTTATCATGATACAACTTTGGATAAACAATTTCAATGATTTACCTGATTAGTTGGTTCGTGAGTTATTTTACTGATTTAGAAGAAAGGGCCAGGCCTCTTTGGATTGGAACAAATAGTGTTGTTTTGAATAAAATTGCCTACAAATACTATAAAATTGAGAAATTGTGAACGTTTTTTAACATTATAATTGATAAGGTTCAACTGATAGAGCTGGCTATGGAGATGAACCGAACTATTTATAACATGTTTCTCAACACATTTTTTTAAAGCTTAATTAAGGACATTAAGGCAGTCATTTGGAAACAAAACTTTTGAGCTTTGGATTGTTCCAAATTTTGGCAAAATAATTGACCAAAAATAAAACAACTCAATGCAATAGGTAAATGGTATGTGTCTGAGTTCAAGACAATTTGACATTGAAACACTCCTAGAAACACTTATAAGACTTTTTATTTAGATGTCTAGAGGATTTTTTTTTGAAACCGTGTGTACCTTCTGATACGAATTTTAGGCTATCATTTGGAAAAATATACGTTTTGATATTTTGACCCAGAATCAGAGCAAAACAAAAACACCACTACTCATGATTATTTTCATCTATGCCCACAGGGCTTTCCTAAGTGCCACTCACTGTCTCTAGCAGTTCATAGATGGTGTCAATGCAGTTGACGACAGACTTTGGTTTGCCGCCTATGGCTACGACACGCTCAGTGGAGCCAGGACAGCACTGGGAGTACACCTTGATGTTCGTACCTGTTTGCTGTAATACAACACATGTACCAAAGTGTGACAATTCATCTCTGAAAACAGGGCTTAATGCATGTACAAAAGTGCACAGGCTAATCGGAGACAAACTTTTCCGCATTAACTGGATATTTACTGAGAAGACTTTTTTTATATAAAGATACCAATCAAGCAAACAGTGCAGTCCCAACACTTAACGCACATGGATCAAACCCTATTTTACCAGAGCAAGATTATTTGTCTGAAAAGGTAGTTTGTGTATGTAACACTTATTGTTGTCTTTATAGGCTTCCATCTTGCTATTGTTTTATCAGCTCAATCTTGTGAAAGTTAATAATCTGTACATGTTGATTAGCTAGATTAACAATAAACAAGTGTTTTTCAAGTTTTTCAACTATAGAAATATGGCAATCACCATGTTGCATATACACTTAGTGACACAAACCAGTACATTATGTCCATATGATTGCACATACATATAGTTTCCATGCTGATATAAACATCCAAATCCAGGGTAACACATTTTTACCATGACTACACATCAGCGCTTCCACTAGCTTTAAAAAGTTGCAATTCCTGACTTCCAAGCCTTCAGTTTTAGACGTACCAGATGCTAAGTCCCAATTTTATTTCCATGAATATTTTAGTAAACTACACTATGTGTTAATTGCTGGATACATACATGTTCCAACTCTATCCATTACCCTGTAATCCAGTAAAATTACCATTTCTATGTTCAAAACCAAACTATGACCAATATTGACACCGTCTTTAAGAATTTTATAAACACAAACGTTCTCCATTTTACGCAAGTGCATATGCAAACTTAATGTGGGATGGGTGAATTCCCATTTAATATGTGTAAATCAGGTGAGGCGATGTGCGAGCATCAATCACTGTTCATATTTTGTTATAACGACCAATAAACAAGTGACTTTAATTTAATTTATTTATTGTAAATTTACGTAATTTTTCTTAAGTTTCAATGGGTCAATACTTTCTCATTGTGTGCATCAATTACGCATTCTCTTTACTTACTGTACGCTTAACATCACATTTTAATGACTGGAAAAATAACTGAGAAATTCTCGTGATGCATCTGTGTCATCATAGATGATTATGTAATGTGACTTAATTATTAGACATGCATGTCATGCTATCTCTTATCAGTGGATTATCTATTACCCCATGTGGCGTTTTTGGCATAACACCCGGAGATAACAGAGTGAATGACCAGATTTACTGGTGTGACTTGTAAAATCTGTGTATTAGAAAACAGTAATTATGCCGATTATTGGACGTCCAAGTGACTTCCACCATTTGCAAAACCGACGTTTGACTGCTGATTTTTAAGCATAATTTACGCCCGGACGACCATTAACAGAAGCGCTTTACACATACCTCCCTGAGCTCCTTGATCTTGAAGCCTGCGCGTCCGATCACACAGCCAGCCTGGCTCTGATGGACCAACATGCGAATCTCACATTGAAAGTCATTCCCCTGCATGTTCTGGTACTGTGGACAACAAATTCATTATGAAAATTGGGTAGCATTAAAAGATGAATATAGCCTCGTTCTGGGAAAACTGGGCTTAATGCATTTGCTTAAAGTTTAGACAGAAAATGTCATCCCTGTTAAGCCTGTGCACGCTGCACAGGCTCATGTGGAAGGACACTTTATGCACATGCATTAAACCCAGTTTTCCCAGGACGGGGCTCAATTTATTGAAGCTTCCTTCTGTACTTGGTGACTTTGGAGTTTGAGAATGCTCCCAGGTGAAAATCCAAACCCCAACATAGGCACAATATCTATTGAACAACTTAGGCATAGGGAATCCTTAATTTGAACACATAAAATACATCTATTAGTATTGCGACAATTAGAAATATTGCAACAATTCCTTATTTTTGTATTTCGAAATGTGTAAACACTGGACTATGCTTGTGAAGATTTTGTGAAGAAGGCTAGCAGCATTTTCAGACTTATAAAAAAGTTTATTTCAATAATAATATGCTTTATGCTGGAAGTTCAGCACGAAACATTTGTATGTAATATAGGAACAGTAAGCAGATAGAGCCTTGTTTTATGGTCAAAATTTTGCGCCTTTCCCAATCTCAAAATGTTATTTTTCCCCCCAAATTACAAAACTGGCTTAAGTTAGCAATTTTAGCGTTTTTTTCTTCTTTTTTTTTTAAATTCGAAATAACTGTTCATCTATGATTTGAATCTTAGAAAGTATGATATTGAAAGCACTATTATTCTCAATTGTATAGTGTCTTGCAAAAAAATCCCAATTTTAGTTCAAACAATGCAATTTACTCAATCCTAAAAGGCCTTGCCTTATTCCAAAATTTGTGGTAAGAAACAGTATGATAATTAGTTTCCCACTTACCCCTAAAATGAGCCTCGTTCTGAATAATCTGTGTTTAATGCATGTGCCTGAAGTGTTATCGCAGATAAGCCTGTGCAGTTTTCACATGCTAATCATGGACAATACTTTCTGTTTGTATTTTTTTGTTTAATGCAATTCTCTCCTTAAAGAAAATTCAGTTAGGGCAGATATTGCGCATACTTAACCCTTTGCATGCTGGGAAATTTGTCGTCTGCTGAATTTCTAAAATTAGCATTTTCTTCGATTTTTTTCAAAGAATACTATCAGAATAGCAAACAGTTTGGATCCTGATGAGACGCCACGTTCTGTGGCGTCTCATCTGGATCCAAACTGTTTGCAAAGGCCTTTAAAATTCGGTTCCCGCACTGAAAGGGTTAACGCACATGCATTAAGCCCAGTTTTCCCAGAACGGGGCCCCAAGTATTTATTGTGTCTAGTTGCGTACATCCGTTACCTCCTCCAGTGTGGGGATCACGTCCTCCAAGCAATCCAGCGCTGTACCCAGCTCAGCGCTGATCGTCAGAATCCTAGAAATCAACCAGAGGTCAAAGGTCAAACTGTGGTCAACATGGCTAGGGGCTGGACAAGGGTCAAGAGAGCTGGGTGTCATGGCAAACAAAAAAAGGTATTTTTACCCACATGAAATACGGTGCGGCTGCGGGCATAAGAGAATGGAGTTTTAAAATTTGGTCAAAAGCAATTAACTAAATAAATGTTAAATTCAATTCATACACAATGTATTATTATTTATTGCTCTGATTTCTTTTTAATAACAATTGACTTGTAATATTTTGAAACGGGTCAATAAGACGTATGAGAGCATTTTGGAGAATATTACATAACAAAATCTAAAACGAATTAAGCGGCAACAAACATTACTGGTTACATATGTTCAATTGAAGAATGGCACCATATTGGCAGTATACTGGATATTGGGTTTGTGTTGAAGCATTTTCTGCCTTGAGAACTGGGCAATACATATTGCGTTCCATACCCCACCCCCATCTTCCAAATACATGCATATTTGAATTGGAAATGCATAAAGCGATAGAGGTTCATATTAATGAACAGGTTTTCGGAGGTTCGGAACACGAAACGGTTTGTTGGAGATTCAAAAAACTAACAGGTTTTCTGGATATTTGGAACCCAAAAAAGGTTTTTCGGAGATTGGGAACCCAAAAATGGTTTTCTAACATAAGGAACCCAAAATTTGTTTTTTTGAGATTTAGAACCCCATAATGGTTTTTGGAAATTCAGAACCTGAAAATGTTTTTGTGAGTGTCTGAACGTGAAATTTGGAGATTCAAAACCTGAAAATGGTTCTTGGAGATTGGGAACCAAACAAAAATTTAACATGGCCAACATGGAATTTCTGGCCCAAATGGAATATTATGTTTTTGGAGTATTTGGGTATGTAGAGTTTCCCCCCTAAAATCAGTGCTCCAGAGAGGATTAAATTGCAAATGACAATGAAAATTGTGGTTAACAGGCATTGGTTGGAAGAGTTTGGATATGCTTCCTAGTTCAAATATCCATTATTATTAGGGATGGCAAAATTATTCGAATAATCGAATATTCGATTGAATGGTCAGCATTCGAATAATAAAAATGATATTCGCGTATTCGCATTTGTTTCCAAGCGTAATTTCACCAATCTTTAATGACCTTCAAACCGCTTACTAAAAAGCAGCCGAAATCACTTGGGAGTAACATGTTTGACGTGACGTTCTTCGTGTCAAACTGATAACGCGGCCCGTATAAGTGTTGATTGCGCTATGCAATATACACGCTCTAAGAATGGCCCCCGACTGTTGTTTGCCAATGGGGTGCCAATTAACGGTTTCAATTGACTGGCGAATAATAATTCAGTTTTGTGATCACAATATGTACAGCCATTAAAATGTGTGAATTACTCAAATCGCGCAATGCAATATACTTACTATAAAAAAGGGCCCGAACTGTTGTTTGTCAATTAGGTACCAACTAAGGGCTTCAATTTACTTGCGAATAATTAATTGAGTTTTTGTGATCACGATTTGAACAGACATTTAAATATTTGAATTACTCAAAAGAAACAGATGATATAAATAATACAATCATCAAGGAATCATAATTCAAATCTGAAAATGCCACCAGCCCCTTCTGCAGTATGGAATACTTTACACGGTCTGTGGATAAGAAGACCGCAACGTGTAATGTGTGTAAACTTAGTTTTACATATGCGCGGTCTGCTACAAATCTGTGGAATCATTAAAAAATAAAATTCTATGACACGATGTTTTTCATTCTATTTGTGCCCGATAACAGTATCGGTCATAGTATTTGTCGACAGCGATACAATTATTCGATAGCAACGTTAATAAACAGCCTCGTATTTAGCAAACGGATATAACTTACAAACCAATGGAAATAAAAAAATAACATGGTAAAATCAACACAGCCGTTGTATGCGAATATTCGAATACTCGATTGAATGAATTTGCGAACATTCGAATACCGATATTGGTATTCGATGCCATCCCTAATTATTATAGCATAAAGCAAGTAATTGATGACAAATAAGCTCAGAAATAATATATAGGAATTAAAAAAGCATTTTCTGTTTGTTTTAATGAATTACTTTGAAAAGTCTATTTTTAATGATTTTTTTGGCAACAATGGGTTATGAACTTTGGGTTATGAATTTTAATAAAAAACTGGTGCTATGATAAAACAGACATGCTCAACTTTTCTAAAACATTTATAGTTGTGTTGTTTATTCTGCTGAAATGGTCCAAGTAGTTATGGAAATTACAGATAGTTGGTTACTGAAAATAAGATGTTGTGGTTTCCTGCAAAATAGATGGTTGCGCCCAAAGATTTTGGTGTAACTGAATATTACTGGTCTATAAATGCATAATTCTAATTCTCATTTGATTAACTGATGATTTCAAGGCTGATAAACTTGAAATCTGAGAGCTATTCTGTCCTTTGGCATATGTGTGTCAATACATCTGTGCGATTGGTAATTTCCTCAACCACTTGTAAAATTGCAGCAGATACAAGTTTTAATCAAAATTCTTGTTTTCCACAAATATTCTACCACTTTCTTGTTGAATACCAATTCATAAATGATTTATAAGTAATATTTCATTGATTTCAGCCAGGAACACTGTCTATATAAAAAAGATATTCCAAACGTTGGGTTTACAATTTTTTTTCTCTAAATAGGTTGCATAAAACATGGCATTGAATGTTCTGAAAGAATAGTGTCTGGACTTTCTTAATTGGATGATTTCGGACTTTTTATCTATGTAAAGCGAGATAATAAAGTGCGACTTTTTGTTTACTGCCCATTTGTAGTGTCACAGGTTGCCTCTCTTGTTGGTTCATGCCAATTATTATTGATGTCAACATATTTTCCAAAACAGGAATACGCTTTTCTAATTCGATAGCTTCATTAGTTCTGGTTAATTATTACTCAGAATTCTGCAAGCATGCTTGTAGCAGGGAGATTTAGGATTGTACATTTAAATTTTCTTGGTCATGAAGATTATCTGGAGCACTGAGGCAAGGCAATCAAGTGTTTGCTTTGTAACTAATCAAGTAATTCCCTTCAGATTGTGCTCATCTTTTTGACTCTCTCAGTATACTGTGGGAATGAGCAAGTCAAATAGCACAGAGAGAGATTGATAGGCAAGAGAAGTGAAATCATATTACTCTAGGAATGGGATTGTTTACCGTTCTGGACCATCGGAATCGGGTACTGTTACGCTCGCTTTGTACTGCATCGTGGATCGTGGGTGGACATCCGTGGACAGGGAGTATAAAGGCCGTTTCCATAGAATTTTCATTCAAGGTCAAGGCCGTTTTTAAGGTGTCGGGACATGGGCATATGGGGAAGGAAAATTCAAGAAACAATTTAGCATTTAGTAACACAATGTCATGGCAATGATTCACAAAACAATGGTCATATATATTGTGCAATGTCTTGAAACAACAGTGATTTGTTTGTCTTGAAATTCTCTTAAAGGACGAAATTAAGTTATTTATCTTAATGCATTCATAGAGGCATACAGACCAAAGAATTAGGAATTATACCGACCAAAAAATAAAAAAAATCAGTTACCTTACGCTGATTTCCTAAGGCAATGCACCATGAAAGATATTTTGAGTATTTTTCAAAGTAACAAGGATATCTTCAATATCACTGTTAGACTTAATTTCTATGACAAGTGTACCAGTCTATAGGTAACAAAGAAACACTCATTAAAAAAATGTTGATAAGTGAAATATTACCAGGAGACCATTTCAGACCGAGGAAGGTACCTATAGGACCTGGACCCAAGACTGGGAATCAATAATACAACATTGACTAACAGTGTGTGTTTTCATTTTTTAAAATAAAAACTTATGACAGTTTATTGGTCTTTTTCAAGCAATTAAAAAAGTTTCAATCCAAAAATCAAGCTTGTAATACATATTTTTGAACAGATTGTTCTGGTAGCTTATTTTATTGTTTAAGTAGAAATTATATATTCTGTTTGACATATGCCTTCAAAATACTTACATCTGCACGCAGGCGTTTTATATTGCTGCCTGCCTTCCCAATAATAGCACCTGCATTCTACAAAACAGAAGAAACTGCAATTGTTTAATGTGTCATTATAGCCATATTTTTGATACACAATACCAGGCAAAGATTATGAAAATATTAAATCAATAAACACACAACTTTAAACAAGGTTTAAATATCAACTTTTGAGTTCTATTTATTTAAATAAGTTTAACACCTAAACGCTTGACAATTTTCATTCATTCAATCATGCAAAAACCATTGGCAAAATGTATCCAAGATTTCATTGTGTTGTATCTAGTCCCATGTTTGAATTTAGGCTATTAAATTGAGAACCTAGTATACAGTTTGGCTTTGAGAATGATACCTATTGACACAAAAAGAGGCAAAATCATTACTGGAGCCTAGCTTTAGGAGAACATGGCAAAATGTAGTCCACGCAGGCTTATCATGGACAACACTTTGCGCTTTTATGGAATGTTTTGTTTAAAGTAGGGCTCTTGTAAGCAAAATTTAAGCTGAGGAAGAAAGTTTTGTCCTGGATTAGCCTGTGCAGACTTCACAGGCTAATCTGGGATGATTCTTTACGCACATTCCCTGAGCCACACTCACTGGACCCTCACCTTGCTCTGCAGCAGCACGCGCAGGTCTACGCGGTACCCCTCCCCACGTTGCCTCTTCCTGCCCATGTTGCCCCCCTCATCTCCATAGTCCTCCTCCAATTCGCGTTTTGTTCCATCTAAAAAAGGCCGCATTGTTATTGTTTTTGGCTTACATTACTTAAACATTAAGAATAAAGGTGTTTTGAATATTTATACTGACTAAGGTTGCAGAGATGGATAAAGAGATGGACTAAATGTTGTGATTTATTTACAGTCAATCTTGTGCTTGCGACCACTTGCATTAAGCGACTTTTGTCTTATGCCACCACTTTGAATTCCCCCCCGAGAGTTTTCACTATATTTTCATATTGTATTAAGCGACTTTTGTCTTACGCGACCAACGACCGCTGATTTTCGTGTATTTTGATGTCCAAATCTTTAATTAAGCGACCACTTTGAGGTTAAAGTTGTAAATCTGTTGACCGTTCAGGTACAAATCCGTGTTAATTGTTTATCAAGCCGATAAGATGTAAGATTGCACCTTTGTTTTGTGTTCACACCAGCCATTTTCCTTTGTATGGATGACCGGTTCTGACCGGTGTTGATGCAGACTGCGTATCATTTTTTTGTGTTGAATAATACAGTGAGGTATTGATGCATAGTCTACTGTTTAAAGAGTTTACAATCTGGGACGTTAAATAACAAACTTAATCGCCTATTTTATTGGAAAAAAAAATGCGCCCATGCGACAAACATTTTCAGTGTTCCCGAGGTGTAAAAAATAAACTATTAATCTGTAACGTGTGTTGATATCCGTTCTCTAAAAAAATAATTGTAATTATGCTAATTAGTTTGTGTTAGCAAATTTTTCAAATCAGGCCTTTTTATTTAGTTTTCAATCGACGTGTTTTATTTATTTCCCTATGCACCATAATCGAGTCAGATTTCCAAAAGCTTACATGCAGAAATTAAAAAGTCAAAACAGAAAGTGTTAACGTTTAATGAACAAATTCGGGTATTGGAATTGTCTTAAAGTATAAGTGCACGTAACATCGCGAAAGAATAAGAGAAAACAAATAAAACACATTTTGATAAAACATTATTTGTTTATTTTATTTTTATTTAGATTTATTTGATTACAAAAGTGGAAATAATTGTGTCAAAAGGTGATAATCCTACATCTAGATTTAAAATGGAAGGTCCGCATATTCTTCCCAAATGGCCTTTTTTATTTAAAGACCATTTTATTAAGAGACCACTTTTGGTAACTCCTTTAAGTGGTCTCTAAATACAAGATTGACTGTATATAAATAAATATATATATATATATATTATTTGTAACCTTTGATTGGGTATTTCAGGCAGTTATTTGGTGGAAATATATTTTTGTTGACATTCCGGAGTCGCACTTTATTCCATCTCAAACATGCGCCATGTGTGGCAGACATTTATAGAGGTTTAAGCCTTTCCCGCTCAGATGCCGAGTGAAAATTGCTATATAGGACCAGCATAATACAGCTACCAGAAAAACGTGCAAGTAATACGCAGTCTGTTCAGATTTTATGCTGCTTGCTCATCTGTATCTTAAGGTTTGAAATGAAGGCTTTAAAACATGAATCTAGTAATAAGAAAGGTCTTAAATTTGAGTTTCTAAGGGCCTACAAAAGTGAGTATCAGAGAAATAAGGGTATAGGCATTGAGGCTAGTTCGCACTTGCTGTTATAGTAAACTCCCAACTGAGTTTGCTAAGATGTTCATATTCTATAACTTGCTTGGTTGAAACAGTATTAATTGCATCATGTTAATTAAGATCAAAATGATGATGATACTCATAACTGTCATATTGTGTTGTATAGTTAAATTCTTTCAGTTAAATTGTTTAGTTAAAATCTTCCAGTTTGATTCCACATTTAAAGGGGCCTTTTCACAGATTTTGGCATTTTTTTAACTTATTCATTAAATGCTTTATATTGATAAATGTAAACATTGGATCATTAAAGCTCCAGTAAAAAATCAAGAAAAAAATTTAAAAAAGGAAAAGAACATTGCCCGGAGCAGGTTTCGAACCAGTGACCCCTGGAGTCTTGCCAGAGTCCTGAAGTAAAAACGCTTTAGCCTACTGAGCTATTCCGCCGTGAACACATTGTTGACGTATTTTATACCTTATATAAGCAATCTTCGTAGTTTCACAAAATTTAACGACAAAAACAGAACTCTCCAAATTATTCAATCGTTTCGCGTTGCAACGCTTTATAATTTTTAGGTTTTAAAATCGTCAAAAGATGCATATAATGGCTATATTAGAGCATGGTTAATGTTCAGTATAACTGTTTCCTCACAAATATCATAACTAAAACGAAAACTTACGAATCTGAAACAACTTTTTTCAATTTTGTCAATTTACCAAAGCGTGAAAAGATCCCTTTAAGACTTACGCATTTGAAGTTAATTTGCAATTTTAAATGTGCTAATTGTAGCTTTATAATGTCACAAGCCAAATTTGTAGAGATTCTTTGGAATAAAATTACTGAGTACTGAGTTAAAATGTTTCTTCTCTGTGCAAGGATTACACTTTATATTAACCTCCCACAGCAAAGTTGATACAACATCTGATATATTAGTAATTTCATTATTATTATAACTTTGATCATTCAGATAAAGAATTCATGGAAACTTATTTTAGGTTTTAAAAGCAAAGTTTAGATTTAAAGATAATGATTGTTAGATAACTAATCAAACTTAATAAAATGGATGATGTAATGTTATGCACAGCATCAAGGGCTTTTATTTTTCTATTTTTAACAGTAAAAAACTATTTAAAAGGCTTAACATGTTTATGTTCCCTCACAACAAAAATATAGCAGGAAACAACTACTTAGTATCAAAAGTCCAGTTACTATATTAGAGCATCCATGTTGGCAAGTCAATTTAAACTAGGCAACAATCCACTCATATTTTAAAGAGCATTGGCTCTGGAAATTTACACTAAAGTCCTTTACTGTTAATTTGTTTTCCTGATATTAACTTAGAAATCATCTGCCTCTAAGAATGTGCATGATGTGAGTGATTTTAAACAGAGAAAGAGCTTATTTCATAACTATGAATAGGCAAAAGCCCAAAAAGCAGCAAGCATAAATCAAACAGAATGCCCATAAAATTACCAAGTTTGTGCCATCATAAAAGAGCCCAAAAATGACCAACAAAAAAAAACCCACTATAGAATGGGCTCTATTTAAACAAGAAGGAAACAGAAAAGAATGGCTGACATACTGAAATTTTACAAAGTCTAACAAAATATGATACTTCTTGATCACCAGACAACAAAGCATACCTAACTCACGGTTGAATGTGCTCTTTTTTTATTACAGATATAAAATCTTTACTCTGAAACAGTCTAATATAAGTGCAGTGTAACCTAAAACCCACAATTAAAAAAACAAACTGGTATACATGAACAAACAAAACATGAAATTCCGACCAGAAAATCGTGCTGAATGGATCAAATAGGCCGTTTAAGAAGAAAGTATACATCTTTTTCCAAGAAATATTATTACTTAAACTGCTTTGTCAAACTGGAAAATTTACTTTTGAAATATCTGTAAAATTGAGACATGGAAAATACAGTTGTGAGAATCAAAACCAAGAATAGTGATGCAAGAGGCCTGTTGTCTGTATAAACATTATAAGAGTTATCAAACAATTATTTCTTCAGAATTTCTTTAAGCAGCATGTGTGTACATTTAAATGCATTCAACACACTACTTCTCATTAAAGGGCAGTTCTTAAATATTAAACATTTAACAAAGTATATAACTAAAACTTTTTTGCGCAAATTGCATCTATTTCCCCAAATGGCCAGAAAAAGGCCTGATAGGTCAAATTTGTTGATAAAAAAAATCCCAAATTGGTTCATTTTGTTGCTATAAAGTACCCAACTTATCCCTATTTGACCATGAGACTCCTTTTCCCAAAATGGCTAAAAAAAACCCTGATATAATCAAACAATTATTTTTTAATTCTGCAATAATAATTCTCATTTAAATGTTCATCAATAAAACCATGAAAATGTATGAGTACTAAAAAATACTTAGTTTGAATGAAACTTCTTTGCATCATAAATTTAAACTAACATGAATCTGACACAAACACTCAAAACATGATTATAAATAAAAATACATATATAAAAAATAATTACCACAATGCTCTCCATTCCAGCTCTGATTGTAAAATGCAAGTCCATATATTTCAACAACAAATTTAACTATGCACCAACAACTACTTTGGTAGCAGCCACCTGTCTTTGTTTGCCTCATGCATTATTAACTGACCACATTGACAGGTTTTCACAAAGCATCCCTGGCTCCCACACATGGGAGCAAAAAATCAATTAAAGGGGAGAGGACACAAAACATTTTCATTGTACAACATAGCCAGGTATTGAATTGTATAAATTCTGGTTCCAAGATACTGAAAACGGCAGGTGCTTATGAGAATTGGGAACCAGAAAAATCAATAATGGAACACTCTGTTCAATACATTGGCTAATTTGATTACACCTTGCCAGCTGCCATATAAACACAATTCAAATAAGCTAATATCCTGTGTCACCTTTGTGACAATATGTAACCATATTTGGAACAAGTATTCAAGTAAACATTATCCATCTGTCAAACAGAAATTAATGCATGAAACTGAATCCAACAGCTTTCAAAATAAGCCTGATCCAGCTGCAACAAACTTGACAACTGATGCTTACTAACCCTTTGCATGCTGGGAAATTTGTCGTCTGCTAAAAAGTTGTCTGCTGAATTTCTAAAATTAGCATTTTCTTCGATTTTTTTCAAAGAATACTATAAAAATAGCAAACAGTTTGGATCCTGATGAGACGCCACATTCTGTGGCGTCTCATTTGGATCCAAACTGTTTGCAAAGGCCTTCAAAATTTGGTTCCAGCACTGAAAGAGCTAGTCAGAAAATATTGCATGTATACATATAGTTAGACAACTACTACAATAACAGCCATCAATGGCTCAAAACACACTGCATGCTTACATGTATGCAAGTGAAATTTTGTTTCAGTAGTTTCACAATACTATTAATTTTTGTATTACATGTGTCATAGGCATTAAATTGCATCAATAATAAAATATAAACATTCAATTATACATTTGAAAATACTTACATATTAATACATTGAATTACTTATTTGAGATATTTTTATAATAAGTTCTTACATTTTTACAAGCCTTCTGCAAGCTTTACAAAGTGTTAGTGCATATTTTTCGTAGTAAGTTACAGCCTCAATAGTAAACACTAACAAATAATTAAATCTTCCAACATCAAAAAACAGCATTGAAAAACTTTCATTAACAGGTAATTAAATGTTAAAGAAGAGTGTATGCCCAACAAATAAATGTAGCTCCTTTGTTCCTCCATGATTCCTGCCCAGGTTGATCGGGAGCTACACTGGCATAAGGCCCATTTTCACACGCTGTGACTCATATTATATGGAGAGGCATATAACAAAATATCCTCAAGCATTTCTATTACACATAAAAAATCCCTGTTGCAAGAAAATGTTCAATTATCATAATTGCTTAAGTGGTTCTAAAAGCATGGTGTCTAATCCAGTACAACATGGTATCAGTAATCTACCACACACAGGTGAACATGTTGTACCATAATACTTTACAATAAATAATCTGCCAATAATAGTTGATTGTCTATCAGGATCAATGGCAATTTTCTTTAAAATTCCAGACACAGTGTGTTTGTACTATCTCAGATGCATCTTTTCATGATTCTCAATAGGTTGGCAACTACAGTTAATTTTTTAAATCTTTTTCATAGAGTATGGTAATAACATTTAAAACTATATTGAATTCAACAATTGTGTTTATCAATATACTGAAAATATCAATTTCTCAGAGGTTTGACTATCATGATAATATGTAAGGAAATGTCTAAAATATTATCTTCAGAAAAAAATAAATTTCCTCAAAGGGTTAACAATATTGCCCCCTGCTCTTTAATAAATCACTACCTACCCACTGAGCTATCAGATTAATATTGGTAAATATCACACCATAAGTGCCTTTTCTAGAAATCCCTAATTAAATATCACACATTTGTTTGTATAGATTCTTAAAATATACAAAGCAAAACCACCAAGGACTGCACTGAAGATTATTTTGTCTAATTATGGCAGTACTTATTTCTCCACCAAACCGAGCTGAGAATCACCATGATTAACACTATGAAGGCCTGCAATATTAAATCCATGGTTTTTAATAATAAGATACAATAATGAGATATCATATTTCTGATAATTTCATACAAACCCTCTAATGACTGGCGCATACCGACAAATAGCTGCAAAATGAAGTTATTTACGAGAGACAAAATAATGACAGATGCTAGCATCTCTATATGCTCACCAACAGTGATTGCAATAACTGTCATAGTGTACTATAATGGAACCAATTAGCAGATCTGTAGTTTGTACAAAGTTCAATTGGTCACTCCCTAGATGACAGTGACTAAATCATCAATGTTTGAGTTAAAGTAGGTATTATTATAGATATTATTTAAAACAACAAAAAAACATCATTAAATTTTTTATATTTAAGATCATTTTTGAAAATAAGATGACTAGAGACCATGATTGTTCCGATTTTACTTTTGGAGGTAAAAAAGCTCTACCCATTCACTATGTTCAGATTTTTTTTTAAATAATTTTTTTGTGAAAGATCAGATAAGAAATTGCAAAGGACAATCTTTTATAATTAATGGGCAATAACGCTTCAGTTGTTGGTTAATATGAACTACTGCACAACAAGCCATGGAAATGTTGTTTTTTTCCATTTATTCACTGTAATTTATAGTTTAGTGCAGTTTTTGCAGAAACAGATAACATTCCTACATTTTTGTAAATTGATAGTAACCAACAATAATTTTCGCAATTGACAGGTACATTTGTGTACCAGTACCATTCCCAAAGTCCAGCTCGGCCTTAAACGAAGGGCGCCCTGCCCTTCCCCTTCCGAACCTCCGCCCTGCCGTTCCAAGGGCACCCCTGACTTAAAAAAAAAATATATTTTTTTACATATGATTATTTATCAATCTCTTATTACCTTGTATTTCATTTATTCCTCATTGTAGACATAATATTTGAATGGTTTAATAATGGTTTAATAATAATGGAAATAATAATTATATTTAAAAATGCCTGCACGCTCGAAAGTGCCCTTTTGACAAAATACTGCGCGTTGAAAGTGACCTTTTGACAGAAAAGCCCCCCCCCCTCCCCGCCCTTTTCAAATCCTAGCTGGAGCACTGAGTACTGATGAAAAACACTGGCATCAACCAATACTTACAAACCCAAATTACTGTGAATTTTGAGTTGTGGAGTGGGGTGGTAAATCAACACAACTTAAACATTTTATTATACTGAAGTTCAAACAATTGCCATAATAAGTCTGTAATTGTAGTTATATATTCTATATTCCTGGGTAACATGACTGAATGCAACGAGTATCATATTTTAGTTCGTTCTTTGGATATAAGTACTGTTTGTGCTCTCATTGGATATAAGTACTGTTAATGCTCTCTTTGGATATAAGTACTGTTTGTGCTCTCATTGGATATAAGTACTGTTTGTGCTCTCATTGGATATAAGTACTGTTAATGCTCTCTTTGGATATAAGTACTGTTTGTGCTCTCATTGGATATAAGTACTGTTTGTGCTCTCATTGGATATAAGTACTGTTTGTGCTCTCATTGGATATAAGTACTGTTTGTGCTCTCATTGGATATAAGTACTGTTTGTGCTCTCATTGGATATAAGTACTGTTAATGCTCTCATTGGATATAAGTACTGTTTGTGCTCTCATTGGATATAAGTACTGTTTGTGCTCTCATTGGATATAAGTACTGTTTGTGCTCTCATTGGATATAAGTACTGTTTGTTCTCTTGTACAAATTGATGAGCATAATGTGTTAAGAACTGCTACAGCATCTTTTAGAAACACACCTTAGTTTCTTTAAGATCTACAAGATAATCCAAAAACAGATCACATATAAATAGGGCTGCAACAGGTACCCGAAATATCCAATGATATCGGATTCACGAGTATTGTTTTTTTATACAGACTGGTTCTGTTTAAAAGATAAAAGATACGTATAATAGTCGATATTTATTAACGTGTGAAAGACAAATAGCAGATCATTCGAGCTTCTTCGTCTTTGGTGCGTCTAAAATGCGTATATGACTCATATCCGCGGATATGAACGAAAAGTGCGAATATGAACGAATATAGGCAATATTTATGCGTGTTTTTTTTTTTAATAAACAAATTACTGTTGAATGAAAAAATCACAATGTGATAAATCTGTTAACATTGCCTCAAAATATAGAGAACCCTAATAGCAGTGCTTCGACTGCTTGTTTATATTCACGGATATGAATTTGGAGTTACTGAAATTAAACTGCCAATGAAAAACACATTAAAATTCATTCGATCGTACCATTACACATGAACGGACCGTATTTTTCTTCATAAAACGATTTTCATATAAAAGTAAAGAAAAATAATACATTTTAAAAGTCGTTATGTGTTCATATCCGCGGATATGAGTCATATACGCAATTTAGTTGAACCCGCTTTTATTGTATAAGAGTGTCATTGGACATTACGTAATGAGCGCCGAAAGCAAAACTAATTCAAAATAATGGAGGATTTACACATTACAAATGCAATTCCTAATGGCAATAAGTAAGTTTTCAATCCTTATTGTCTTTCTGAGTTGTATTAAAAACAACGGTAGTGGATCCAGTGTGGCTGGAATGTTATTCAGGTAAATTTTGCATAATTTCGCGACCTGTCAAATTGTGTTCCTGCATAATGTATTATCTTGAAAGCATATTTCGTCATATTCTAATGTTAAATCTTGTGATGCAAGGAACCTAAGTGCCCAGTGAGAGAATCTTTTCCACAGCAGGAGACCTTGTCAGTGCTTATAGGGCTTGCCTCGACCCGGACAATGTTGATATGTTAATTTTTGTTAAAACAAACATCAAACTGTATGAACAGTGAAAAGTATATGTTAACTGGAGCTGTAACGATTCACCCATCATTCGATTCGATTCGATTTCGATACCAAGTGGTCCGATTCGATTATTTTCGATTCGATTCAAATTAAACTATACGCTGCTTATTTTGCAAACTAGTTCATATTTGGTTTGAACAGAGCATGAATTAATATGTCTTGTATTTGTTAATAACTTATTATGTTGTGAATTTAAAGGGCTTATTTCTTTAAATAAAATTTAAAAACGCAACATTTATAAGTAACAAATTTATTGAACAAAACTTTCTGTTGAGTTATTCTTAAATAACATAAAATGCACAATGTATCACATGTGTTTAACAGAAAACAAACACAAAAACAAAAACATGTAAGTATATAAACCAGTTGACTTCTTAACAGAATGCACACAGTTTAGTAAACAGACCAATTGGGTAACTTATGTCAACAACACACGTTTTTCAAGTTGCTTTTGCATCAGAACCTTCGCAAAACCCGAAATGTTCCCATACTTTAAATGTTAATTTTGACGGTGCGTCTTTCGGCGTGGTTGAAGAAGCCATTTTACCGGCTGATTTAATGCTCAGCATGTTATTCATTCATTCATTGGATGCCATATTGGCTATTGACCAATCATAAGATGCATAACAAATGACAAGAACGTTTAGACGACGGATTTGGAAAGTAAGGTTTAAAATGCGGATCAAACGGGAGTGCAGTGAATCGAATCGAATTTGCCATATTGGTATGGAAATCGAATCGGCGGCGCTGAACCGGTTTTTCGATGCATCGAACCGAATCGTTACAGCTCTAATGTTAACAAGCAAACTATTAAGTGAATAAGTGCCATGGTTTCATTTTATTTTGACATTGCTACAATGTTAAGTGAGAAATTTGTTATGCTTTTTGTTAATAAATGTTAAATGTTTTTTAGTCAAATTATACTTCTAAAACATTGATTTCTTTAATTTAGAAAGAAAATTCTAATTTTCTCTTATATGAGGGATCCGAAAAAACTGTAAGAAACCATATTTGGATCCGGATTCGAACACATTTTTTGGATTCGTTGCAGCCCTATATATAAATCTGTTTCATCCTGACTGAGCTGCGAAAATACTTGTTCAAACTCTATTAACATTAGTAAAAAGTTTTTCTTTTACAAGAATGTTAAAATAAGCCTTTAAAAGTAGACCAAAAAACAGTCATATAACTGCAACATTGATATTTTTTCATTTTCTATAATAATATATGGAACACTATCATGAAAACTAAAAAACCTTTTATGCTATTTAAAACTGATATGTACTAACACTAGAAACACACAAAAATAGCAATACAATTAGTGATATACTCAGCTCAAACCTCTAGCCAACCATTTGTAAAGGTATCACATTCAGAAAAACAAAACATCTTTCACTTAAAAAAAATAAGTATGGAAAATTAATTCAGAAGAACAAGATACCAATGCCACCAAATTCCAACAAATCACCACATACCTTTAAGATCAATGTTCCCACAAATGACATCGTCTTTTTCCTGCCATTATCAGGTAAAGTTTCTACTTCTATTTCCCATCGCATGGCCATCAATAGATTCAAGGATATATGATTATATATAGATCACACAACAGGAAATCAGATAAGGCCTACACCCATTTTCATATAAGCTAATAGAAGACTATCACAGTATCTATCATGTGCTACGTGTCAGAGGCCCTCCTGTTGACAGATGGTTGCCAAGAAACCACAAACCGACCAATCAAAACATGCCAGCAGCTCTTCTATCAGTTTTGAGGCTGATATTCCTCTTTTTAGAGGCTCTTGTCAGGCTCAAACAAGATGCTGACATTTGCAGGTAGTTTTTCCAATGGAATGAATTTTGAATACAGGTATATCGACGGAAAGCCAATGTGACAACATATTGAGACTTCCTCAGTAAATATTCAACATTATGGCTTTAGAGACCTCAAACAAAATGCAAGCTTTCAAAGGGCCTTGCAATCACTAATACAAGGTTGAACACTTTAAAAATTAACTATAATCAATAATTCAATACCTGAACCATGAACCATATTGTTAGAAGTTCTAACACATTCAGGAAAGATGAATAATTTATCAGGGAACACAGTTTCATAATAATGCAGACAGCTCTAAAAAGGAATGTCTTTGAATTGTTGGTACAAAAATGTTGTAAATATTTATTACCAACCAAGTGTTGTTTTTCTAACCTTAATGTACAGGGTATTTTTACATAGAAGAACCTAAACCAACATTATTATTTTCCTAATTTGGAGTAAAGTCCAAAAAATGAAGCAAAAAACTCTGAAGAGTGCTTTTTTTTGTTCAAATTTGTGGCCATTTTACGGCCCTAATCCAAATGAAACAAGAGTGCCAAACTGTCACAAGATATGCCCGTTCGAAGGTTTTGGACACCATGCTCAATGCTTGAAATGCTTTAAGTGACCTCAAGACCTAGTTATTGACCCTACGTGACCCATATTTGAACTTGACCTAGATATATCATTTAGATGTAACATCTGACTAAATTTGGTAAAGATCAGATGAAAACTACTTCAATTAGAGAGCGGACACCATGCTTAATGCTTGAAATGCACCATGTGACCTCGTGACCTTGTTTTTGACCCGGCATGACCCATATTTGAACTTGACCTACATATCATCTAGACACAACTTCTGACCAAATTTGGTGAAGATCGGGTGAAAACTACTTCAATTAGAGAGCGGACACCATGCTTAATCCTTGAAATGCACTAAGCGATACCATGACCTAGTTTTTGACCCGGCATGACCCATATTCGAACTTGACCTAGATATTGTCTAGACACAACTTCTGACCAAGTTTGGTGAAGATCCGATGAAAACTATTTGAATTAGAGAGTGGACACTGCTGTGGACGCTGCCCGCCCGCAAAGGGTGAAACTATAATACGTCCCGTTTAAAAAAAACAGGCGCATAAAAAGTATCTTTTTTTCTAATGGGACCTAACAATTCCCAATAAAAGATTTAAAATAATAATAAGAATAATAATATACAAATATAACAAGGGACAAAATTGTCACAAAACCAGGTTTTCATTGTGAAAAAAAAATCTGATAAAGGGAGAAAACTCAAACTGAACTTTTGAAATGAACAAACAAAATAAACCCCCTTTGTAAATTTGTTTTTAAAAAATATATATTTTTAGTCGTGGCGACCTTGACATTGGAGTTATTGACGTGATTCTTTCGTGCGACACACCGTCCCATGATGGTGAACAAATGTGCCAAATGATTTTAAAATCTCACAATGAATGACATAGTTATGGCCAGGACAAGCTCATTTATGACCATTTTTGACCTTTGAACTCAAAGTGTGACCTTGACTTTGGAGATATCGACTTAATTATTTCGCGCGACACACCGTCCAATGATGGTGAACAAATGTGCCAAATGATTTATAATTCTGACAATGAACGACATAGTTATGGCCCGGACAAGCTTGTTCCGCGCGCCCGCCAGCCAGCCAGCCAGCCAGCCCGCCCGCATTCGCCAATCTAATAACCAGTTTTTTCCTTCGGAAAACCTGGTTTATAATAATATATAAATATATACTAAAGCACTGCGTAACGGGTGCCACGCGCGGCTGCGAAAGCTTGTCAGCATTTTTTTTTAGAGGTCACAGTGACCTTGACCTTTGACCTAGTGACCCAACAAGAGATGTGTTTGTCAGAAACACAATGCCCCCTACTGCGCTGCATTGAAATAACTTTTCTATTTATCATTTGGCAGGTATAGAAATCCATCTCCCTTTGAAGGTTATTACTGCCCTTGAATTTTGTCCAATCCAACCGGGGGGGGGGGGGGGGGGGGGGGGTCTCACAGTCAATTATGACCATGTTAGACATCACTGACAACCAGGGCCTGTGGTTTAAAAGAGATCATATCATAGCCAGTGTTGATTATGTATCTATGGACATAAGTCCACAGGTATGTAATGAACATCAAAGAAATTATATCATTTAAAAAAAAAAATTTGACAAATCAATCATTTGGGTTATAAATAATCAAAATAATAAATCTGTACAGTAACTGTGAAAAGAACTTCAAATCTTGGTAAGGAAATAATATAATGAGATTTATAATTATATAAATTACTTTCCTTGAAAATAATTGTCTGTAACAAATGTCTATTTTTAGTAGCAAATAATTAAAAGCCACTACCGTGACTGTAGATTCACCACTGAAAATGTGCAGCTCCATGAGACACACATGCATGCCAAATATATGAAGTGGCTTTGTTCAATATTGAATAATTTCCTCTCTTTTTAAAGCTTATTACTTCCCTTAAATCTGTATTTTTTACCGAAGACCGTAAACGATGACCTTGACCTTTTACCACAATGTGTTTGACAGAAACACAATGCCGCCTACTGCGCCGCTTTGATTTATTTAACAAAATTATATAAGTGGGCAGGTCAGATAACTATGTCCATTTAAAGCTTATTACTTCCCTTGACTTTGTTTTTTCGACCCTAGACCTTGAAGGATGATGTTCACCTTGAAATTTTACAACTTAAAATGTGCAGCTCCATGAGATACACATGCATGCTAAATATCAAGGTGCTATCTTCAATATTTAAAAAGTTATGGCCAATGTTAAGGTTTTAGCATGATGCCTACGGCGGACGACGAGCTGGCTATGACAATAGCTCGGGTTTTCTCCGAAAACAGCCTCGTTAATAAATAAATAAATAAACTTAACTCTATAGGTTTAAAACCTTTTTAGCAACATTCCAAAGTAATGAAAAAACACTGCTATATAAATTTACATTAAAGTATTGTTTTGTCAAAGTATGAATCAAATCTGATCATAAATAAAGAAGTTATGGCAATTTAATTAAAATTTATTAATTTGACCTTGAGAGTCAAGGTCATTCAAAGGTCAAGGTCAAAGTCAACTAGCCAGGTACAGTACCCTCATGATAGTAAGAATGTATTTGAAGTTTGAAAGCAATAGCCTTGATACTTTAGAAAGAAAGTGGACCTAAACACAAAATCTAACAAAATATTCAAAGTTACTAAGACAAACAAGAAACCGTCGGAGACGGGTGATGCTCCACAAAGGTTTTTTTGTCACAATATTGCACTATATATTCAGATAGAAGGAAACGTCTTAAGGGGCATAACTTTGTACAAAATAATACGATGGATGGTTTAGCAACTTAAACATTTTAAAGGGCCATAACTCTCTAAATAAATCATCTAACCAGAACCCACAAATAACATGCGCATCTCCTCAAAGAAGTTAAGCTTCCCATAAAGCTTCATTGAATTCCAGTCAGTAGTTGGGGGGACAAGAATTGCACTATATGTACAGTTATTGGAAAATTTCAAAGGGCCATAACTCTGTGAAAAATCATCTGACCAGAACCCGCTGATAAAATGCACATCTCCTCTTGGTAGTGAAGCTTCCCATAAAGTTTCATTGAACTCTGGTCATAAGTTGCTGAGAAATAGCCCGGACAAAAAATGTGCACGGACAGAAGGACACACTGACAGATGAAGCGGCGACTAAATGCTCCCCCCAAAAAATTTGGGGGAGCATTAAAAGGGCCATTATTCCGTTAAAATGCCAACCAGAGTTATGCAACTTGCCCTGTACAGTCCCCTTATGATAGTGAGTTTTCCAAGTCTGAAAGCAACAGCTATGATACTTTAGGAGTAAAATGGACCAAAACACAAAACTTAACCAAATGTTAAAATATCTAAGTATAAAAGGGACCATAAATATGTCAAAATGCCAGTCAGAGTAACATAACTTTGCCTGCACTGTCCCCTTATGATAGTGATTGTTGCCAGTATAAAAGCAATAGCTTTGATATTTTAGGAATAAAGTGAACCTAAACACAAAACTTCACAAAATTTTCAATTTTCTAAGTATAAAAAGGGAACATAATTCTTACAAAATGCTTGATACAGTTGTCTGCTCTTGTTTATAGATTGGGGTTGTGTTGGTAAAGAAGTATGCAAAATATCAAAGCAATATGACAACTTAGGTACATAGAAAATATTTGAGGTGGTAAGCAAACTTTAACGTAGATTTATCAATAATATGCATATTCCAAGTGGAAAAAGGGCCATAATTCTTACAAAATGCTTGGTACAGTTGTCTGCTCTTGTTTATAGATTGGGGTCATGTTGGTAAAGAAGTATGCAAGATATGAAAGCAATATGTCAAGGAAAATATTTGAGGTGGTACGCAAACTAACATTCCAAGGCTCACGCGGACACAGATGCTCATGCAGATGCCGACGCCTGGGTGAGTAGGATAGCTCCACTATATATATTTCATATATAATAGTCGAGCTAACAAGTTTGTGTGTGTGTGTGTGTTTTGTTGTTATTGAAATTTTCAATGGGGAATTTTTAGATCTCATTTGGGAAAAACATATACTTTTTTCCAAGGGGAACAAATACCGGTCCTGAACAAAAAACACACACTGTGTACAATAGTTTTTATGATTATGGATAAAAAGTCAAGTTAAATCACTATAATACTTGTTAAGGTAACTAATTAATTTCAATCTTACACATTTCTCTATTGCAAAGTTTAACAAGCAAATTTGTTGAATTGATATCCCCCGCCAATATGCTTCTGGAGACAAAAGTATTATATTTGACACTCAAAAAAGCATTTTTTACAAGATACAAAGAGCCGTAACTGCGTTATTAACAGATGGTGTACAATGCCATTTGGTGTGCATCATCCTAGTATCCATATATATACCAGGCCTTTTCCACTCCATTTTGGGGAAACGCCACACTGGAATTTTGGGAATTTCGCGTCGTGAAAAACTCCATTTTGGGAAAAAAAATAATCGCAAAACTGGCTCAATTGGGTCAATAATCACATGAAAATAGTGTTTCTTATATTTCAGCGAAGCCGTTAACTGGTAAATAACGACCATTTTGATAACATATTATTTAATTTTTTACAAAATATTATGAGCATGTGTAATAAGTGCAGTTTTTTAAATCTGATTTGGATGAAAGGGCCTGGCCTATTTGGAGGGGAAAAAAATTGCGCGAAACGCCGGGGAAAACAAGGAAAGTGTTAAATAATCAATTTAACATTTTTTACTGTTTTTAAAACAAATTCAAGGCAACATATAATTTAATTATGCAATATTTTTCTATTTTCTACACTGGATCAGGTTAGCTTATATATTTAAAGGTTAAAAAAAAAAAAATGACTTTTTTTTTTTGGAATTGGGAATTTTTTTTCAATTGGGAAAAAAACAACCAGATTTGCATTGGGAATAGGACTGAAATTCGGACCCGTGGCAAAGTGGGGAAAAGGCCTTTATACTCATACCAAGTTTTAATGAAATCCGTCAAAGCACTTCCAAGATATGGCTCCGGACGGACGGAAAGACGGACGGAAGGACGAGAGACAACGCAAGAACAATATCCCTCCGCCGATGGTGGGGGATAAAAAGTGAAATGCCAATTTTCAAAGATAGAAAATACAAGACTGACCAATCTATTGCAAAAGCTGTAAAAACTAGCAACACAGGCTTTCCCCCACACCTTCCACTATGAAACACCAAAACGAGAATTGTTACCCAAAATACTCAAATCATGTATTTTTTTGTGTTAAAAACATTGTTTAAAATTAAAGTCTTGGTTTTATTCACACACGTCATAATTTTTTAAGACAAAGTTAAAAAGTTTCATAACAATTGCCAGGACATATCTGACCTGGTGGCATCATGACCTTAAATGATAAAATATTTTATTCGGCCAATAAAAGGTTCATTACAATCAACTTGTGTACTAGTTCATTTATTACATTCATAATATTTATCTGCTACAATAAAATCACTACAAAATATTTATCACTCACAGCCTCCGTCAGACATATTGGTTGAAGAGTTATCAGTTTTTGGGAAGAACTGGTTCTGTTGTGGCTTACGATAGTCACCTTCTGAAAGAGATCAAAATAGATAATATGAATACAATTATTATAAATGTGTAAATTAACTTGAATTTATTGTTTGTGTTTCATGTACAATATTACACAATTCACTTGCTAGTTGCATGATAAAGCTAACTTACACTTTTAAACCGAGGAAGGACTTGTCAGAAAATTTCCTGATAAGTTTCAACATTTTTTGTACTTTTGGTCAACTTGTCATACAGTCATGCTTGTCAATTGGGAACTTTTCACATTTGGGCAGATATTGTGTGTGACCGCCCCCAATTGTTTGTCATTTATTGTCATTGTTAATGATTGGTGATTATAATATCCTGCACACATTTAGCAATTCAAACAGAGGAATAAGTTTGCACAACTTAACACAAAAGATGACAAACTCCAGAGTCATGTACATTCACTCACAACAGTTCAACATATACAAAGTTCCAAAAAAACATGACACAATTGACACTTCTCAATTAAGTTTTACAAATGTAACTGTTTTTTCCCCACAAAACTACTAATTAAAGGGGCCTTTTCACAGATTTTTGCATTTTTTTAACTTATTCATTAAATGCTTTATATTGATAAATGTAAACATTGGATCGTAAAAGCTCCATTAAAAAATCAAGAAAAAAATTAAAAAAAGGAAAAGAACATTGCCCTGAGCAGGTTTCGAACCAGTGACCCCTGGAGTCCTGCCAGAGTCCTGAAGTAAAAACGCTTTAGCCTACTGAGCTATTCCGCCGAGTACACTTTTTGACGTATTTTATACCTTATATAAGCAATCTTCGTAGTTTCACAAAATTTAACGACAAAAACAGAACTCTCAAAATTATTCAATCGTTTCGCGTTGCAACGCTTTATAATTTTTAGGTTTTAAAATCGTCAAAAGATGCATATAATGGCTATATTAGAGCATGGTTAATGTTCAGTATAACTGTTTCCTCACAAATATCATAACTAAAACGAAAACTTACGAATCTGAAACAACTTTTTTCAATTTTGTCAATTTACCAAAACGTGAAAAGATCCCTTTAATGAGAATTTTAAAAACTAACCAAACAAGCATGTCAAACCTGAATAGTTCTCAACAACAAAAATACAAAGATGTAATTTTGTGAGCACTAGATGATAGAGATGAGGGATTTGCTGAAACTTATGTGTGTATATATATTTTTTTTGTTAATTATGCAACATTTGAACTCTGAAGCAATAATCTAAGTTTGAAGTTAAGCAAGCAATTTTATTCAAAAGTGGAAAAATGTAAACATGCAGAAGGCCCAAAGACCTGGATAGAGGAATAGATCGTATTTCAAACTATTAATTATTAATAATCTCCTCTTCAGTATTTTGGGGGGCTAATTTCTGTCTGAAATAAATTGAACCCTATTATGCTGCACAAAAGTATATATTTTACCCCTATAATTCCCTTTTTAATATAAGCTTTCTTTTGAAAAAAGAAAAGAATACATTTGGACAAATTTTGAATAAGTGAGAAGCATTTCTGTAAATAATCCAAGAAATTCATCAAACTAACTAAGAGCATAATCTTATTTACCATTTGCACAAGTTGTATGATAAATGTTTAATAAAAAAAGGAGAATGAATTTTTTTTTTTTTTTTTGCATTTTCACCTGGCTAATTGTATCTACTAGTCAGGTTGTGTCTATGTATTGATGAACATGTGCCAATGGGCTGTCAATTCCCAGTGAACAAAGAAATCAATAGCCTATAATAGCAGCATACCTGACTTGAGAACTATTGATTTCTGCCTGCTTCAGGCTCCTGTTACTAAGCAATCTGTGACAGTATTCTCCCCTTCTTTTATCTGCCTGAGCCACAGAGTCACACAGGTAAATTGATAATCAATGAAAGTACATGTCGATAATTTCATTTGAATGTTTTCACTGTTTGATTAGGGATTTCAATATTTATTTTTTTTAAACCATTAGGTCAATAAACTGGCACTTGAAATTTTCAGGGATCAAATGAAATTTTAATTTGTAATAACTGTACATCTGAAGTTATTTCTTTTTTCATATTTGTTAAATAGTCTGCACATGTTGTTACACATAATCTTAAGTAAAATTCAACACAGAAACAGATATTGTATTACGGTAAACAATTTTGCAGTTAGCTTCTTGGTAACATTTGCATCTTAGTGCAAGGCAGATTATTTGTTAAAATTTTGAATGCCTGCATTTACATGTAAATGCAGAATTCTGCTTCAATAAGAATCCCATTTATATATTGGAAGAAATCTGAATATGGTTAACTTAATATGTTTAATTTAAACATGCACATTATTAATCATTATGCATCCTTTTCAACTGTTCATTTATTTGGTAATTTCATGTTATTTAAAAGAATTCTGGAGCTTCAAAAGGGTCCAAATACTTGTGTACCATATTCTAATATACATTTCCCCTGATACCTTCTCTGGAAAAGAATTTTCAATAATTACAGTGTTTTACATCAATATTAAATTTTAGGGGTCCCTAGGAATGGTTTGATAAATATCATAGGACCCTGCATTTTTGCATTCTTTTTCTTCTGCATTAGCATGGTCTGCAGGGATTTCAATAGACACAGAATACTGCGTTTTGACGTGAGAATTTGAAAATGACTCAATTTCGACCCGACCTATTTTTCTGCCATGTGTCAATTTGACGCATCGAAAATTTGACCAATGCATCTGTTTACATCTGGAGTTTCATGGTAATAAATCCCGCTATACTCCTTATTGAGATTCATGTCCAAGTATTAGCAACTCGGTCTGTACATCGAGAGGACCCCCATGCGCAGTTTATCTTATCTCTTTCGATAAACATGTCACTGTCTACAGACTGCGTGCGCACTAACTGGGTCTTGATCAGCGTTCTAGATAAGATGCGTATCAGCGTAATATACCCATTAGAAAAATCAAGATACGTTCAATTTATCATTTCCATGCGTACATTAAAGCAAGCCAATCTGGACTAACGCAAATGATGTAAATTCTCTGCGTACAACGTAAACAAAAAATATAAACAGCTGATTATCTTTCGCCAAAATATGAGACTGGTTATCGTAAAAATTAGAGCAAATTTGTGCGCCGGATTGTAGAAATAGTTAGCCAGTCGGTATATATACTCTGTATCATCTAAATGCATGGTAAATTCAGTATTGCTTTTTTTAACAGACAGTCAATGTGTTTATTTACATGAAGAGTTCAGCATAGCTTCTTCAAAGCCAAAACAAATTACTTCTCAAAGTAAAATTGATTCTTTTTACACAGCAAAAGTTGTATCGATTAAAACATTTTACTGCCAATACGGAATTATTTAATTTCCTCTGTTTTAAACTCAAAAAGGACACACTTAAAAGCTAATAAAACAACGGTTGGCAAACACTTTTTCTGTGGCTCACCTGCCTATAAAGCAAGGACAGTTAAACAACAAAAACACTTTCAGAAACTGTACTATGAAGGAATACACATAGTTAATGGTTTATTGTGTTTTACATGATTAAAGTAGTGTGTCTGTACCCGGCTATATTCTTGTTTTACTTTAAGCAAATTACCCTTTAAGCAAGGCAAAATTTGACCATTTACCCCCATGCTTTGATAAGTGGGGGTATTTACCCCCATGGGTGAAAAATTATCTATAACGCTGCTCGATTGGTCATTGTCGGCTCTGGTACTTACCATACTACTTCTATGAACCCCGGGTACTCTTTAAGTATACTTATATGTACCCTGGGTACGGTAATTATACTTAAACCAGGGCCCTTGCTTCACTTTGGGGGATTGGGGCCCTTAGAGTTGGGAATTTCGCATCGTTTTGGGCGAAAAGGGGAATTTTAGAAGATGTTTTCACCAACCATTCAACACTTAAAATTGCTTCATTTTTTTCATGTAAATTACATAAATATACATTTAATCAAATGTTAATAGCATTATACCAGCTGGCAACATAGGTATAAAAGTAAAACAAGAGGGCCATGATGGTCCTGAATAGCTCACCTGACTAACCAAATACAATCCCAACCCAGATTTCATCAAGATAAACATTCTGACCAAATTTCATAAAGATTAGATGAAAACTGTGACCTCTATTGTCTACACAAGGTTTTTCTATTATTTGACATAGTGACCTAGTTTTTGACCCCAGGTGACCCAAATACAATCCCAACCCAGATTTATCAAGATAAACATTATGATCAAATTTTATAAAGCAGTGGTTTTTTTTACCTATAAGGGAATGGTGGCGGGGCACGTCCAAAGGGGAAAAACGTGTCGTTTTTTTAGGAAAAGGGGAAATTTTAAAATTCACTCTTTTATATGTAATGATATTTGTTATATGAATACACATGTATGTATGAATGTAATAGTCACAGCTGAATGTCTCTGTCCTTTTTCTTAAATAAATATCAATGATTTTTTCAACACTAGTTTCAGACAGTTCAGCCGTCATTCACAGTCTCAGTTTTCCAAGCCAATTTGAGTCTACCCTGGTAATTGGGATTTTTTAAATCGATAAAATGGCAAATTTGAGCATTTTTTTCCAATAAAATGTACCATATTGGAATGTTTTTATCAACAAATATTGACACATAAGGCCTTTTCCAGGCCATTTTGTTAAAAAAAAGCAATCAATGTGAAAAGTCCACTGATTTTGGAAAAACTAACTCTTTATAATAATAGAAAATCATATTAATTATAGTTATATACTTTGTTAGTTGTTTATGAAATAAATTTGAGATATATTTATCATAAGACAGTTGTTTATAATTTTATTTAATTTTTTTACTTTTGGAGGGGATTTTTTCTACAAAAGTAGGGAAAAATATATACTCTTTTTTGAGGGGAACGGGGCCCAATATTGGCCCCGAAATTGCCATAAAAAAACACTGTAAAGATTGGATGAAAACTGTTACCTCTATTGTCTACACAAGTTTTTCTATTATTTGACCTTGTGACCTAGTTTTTGACCACAGGTGACCCAAATACAATCCCAACCAAGATTTCTTCAAGATAAACATTTTGACCAAATTTCATAAATATTGGATGAAAACTGTGACCTTTATTGTCTATACATGGTTTTTCTATTATTTGACCTAGTGACCTAGTTTTTGACCTAGTGACCTAGTTTTTGACCCCAGATGACCCAAATTCAATCATGACCAATATTTCATCAAGATAAACAATCTGACCAAATTTCATAAAGATTGGATGAAAACTGTGACCTGTACTGTCTACACAAATTGTTGACGGTGTTTCTATTATTTGACCTAGTGACCTAGTTTTTTACCTCAGATGACCCAAATACAATCCCAACACAGATTTCATAAAGATAAACATTCTGCCCAAATTTCATAAAGATTGGAAGAAAACTGCTACCTCTATTGTCTACACAAGGTTTTTCTATTATTTGACCTAGTTTTTGACCCCCAGATGACCCAAATACAATTCCAACCCAGACTTTATTAAGATAAACATTCTGACCAAATTTCATAAAGATTGGATGAAAACTGTGACCTCTACTGTCTACACAATGTTTTTCTACTATTTGACCTAGTTTTTGACCTAGTTTTTTACCCCAGATGACCCGATAACAATCCCAACCCAGATTTCATCAAGATAAACATTCTAACCAAATTTCATAAAGATTGGATGAAAACTGTGACCTCTACTGTCGTGTGTGTGTTGTAGTTAATGTCGTTCCCGCGTCTTCACGACTACATTTGGTATCGACCTGCCCCTGTGATGTTTCAGGGGAGACAATCTCCAGATAAATTCTTGTTCTGGACGCCTCTGCCAAGAGAGTGCAAGCACCGCTCTGCCTTTATGGCCCCTCTCGCTGTCACCAGCTGTCGTCTTCATCCCCGAGACGGTTTCCCCAGCGCGTTGAGCGCACTAGGTACCGCGGCCCCGGGGTCCCTCTTTAAAGCCACACCCTCGATGTTCATGGGTTCCCTCCCATAACGAAGGAACCCCGAGTCTGTCCCGTATGTCCTTCAACTGTTGGTCCTGCTGTCCCGCCGTACCCGTCCCTCTACAGACGGGACCTCTGGACCGGTACAGGCAGGCGAGCTCTTGACGATAAACAGCAGATTGGTCAGATCCGCTGCATCCTGGAGAAGACAGCAGTCTCAGCAGTGAAGAAGACGTCCGGCTCGAGGGCGACGGACTCAGCTGGATTTGCTGAGCCATCCGCAGAAGATCAAAGCGCGAGAATCAATCTTCTGCAGGCGGCTCCTGGCCTCGGTCGCAACGAGCACGCTCCAGCTGCTGACCGAGTGACCTCTACTGTCTACACAAGGTTTTTCTATTATTTGACCTAGTTTTTTACCTAGTGACCTAGTTTTTGACCCCAGATGACCCAAATACAATCCCAACCCTAGTGTTTTTCCCAGGAGGGCAAAGGGGCATGGCGCATTACTTTCAAAAAGGGCATTTTAGCGCGCAGTTTAGGCAAAAAAGGGCAACAACGTTCCCGGAATACCTGAATTACGGGGAAACATGTAATCGCATCAGAAGCAGTTGTGGAAAAAATAACATATAAACAAGCACGTTTAATGATAAGAGATGTTTTTAACTTACTATGATTTATATTAATATATTTACCTTGCAATGTACATTTAAGTTCCATGCTGTTTCAATAAACTGTACAGCACGACAAACATAATAAAGCAATATATGCATATGAATCTGATTATACACAGATCCACTAACATATAAATGAAACCATGTTTGTCTTATCCCATTTTCTAACAATAATTTTGACAGATGTTTAAAATAATATTGCGAGTAAATTGATTGCTAACAATATGCAAACACTTGTTTCCGAGCCATACATCCATCGAGTAGATTACAAATAAATAAATAATGTTGTTGCTATCTAAAACATTTTAATGCATCGTTGATTATCACAGACATTTCATCAATTCCTTCTTAATGTATAATCTCCATCGTTAATTCAATCGTTTACGACATTATTTGCCATTTTTGCCGAGTCACAATTTAATTCTGTATGTAAGCGACAGGTGCACATAGCAACATTAAATCGTATACGCATTTCGCATTTTGTAAAATTAGTATACGTCAGAGTAATTATTTTAATAATTAGATCTAATTATCTTACAGACGAAAACGATAAAGAATAAATTTGTTTGTGATTTTAAATGTAATTACCGGGGTATGCGTAAAAATACATGTTTTGATATAACTGAATAATGCATGCAATGCACAATTGCCACGAGAATAACATCGAGTTTTTCATCATAAGTCTCCGAAGTAATGATTTTATCGTGAAGGAGTACACATTGCCGACCAAAAAGTGCGCTTGGTATAACATAGCCTCCGGCATTATCGATTGATACTGACACGGGGTTATTCACGCATGACTAATTCACAGCTTTGGAGCAGTCAGTTTGACTACCTATAATCGAGCACTGTTAAATCTACTCGATTAATGTAGTCGATTAGACGTTGACGTCTCTCCAGTAAATCAAGCACAGTCGGAGCGTCACAGACAATCAAGGAAGCTGATTTTGCGGACCAAGATAGATCGTAAGGCAATAAAGATGTTATCGATAAGGGCGCGTGGCAAAAATTGCCCTTGAAAAGAAGGGCGCGTGGCGAAATTTGCCTTTGAAAAGGGCAGAGTGGCGATCCGGGAGGGCGGCGTGGCTTTTCGCCACGCTAAAATGGCCTGGGAAAAACACTAAACCCAGATTTTATCAAGATAAACATTCTGACCAAATTTCATAAAGATTGGATGAAAACTGCGACCTCTATTGTCTACACAAGGTTTTTCTATTATTTGACCTATTATGTGACCTAGTTTTTGACCCCAGATGAGCCAAATACAATCCCAACCCAGATTTTATCAAGATAAACATTCTGACCAAATTTCATAAAGATTGGATGAAAACTGTGACCTCTACTGTCTACACAAAGTAATTGTTGACAGATACACGCACGCACGCACATACGTACGCCGGACATCACACGGTCACATAACAGGGTTTTTTTTTACTAAGAAAGTGACGTCGATATTCGGCGTCTTCCCCTACCAGAATTTTTCCCCTTAAAATACAATTTCCCCACCAAAAATATCATTTTTCACCAAAATATAATATTTTCTCTCAAAGAATTGTTTATTTTTCCTTGGGGCATTCGACAATTATCCAATTTGCACCATGTACAAGGAATTCGCGCTCTCTCTCTCCAGACGAACACACAACATCTGGGAATCCCAGTTATTCTAAATATAGCTCTTAAATAACGTCATGTAAACTGGGCAACAAATCGTAATAATCATGTGACTATTTTACTGGATACCGGTCTTGCGCGAGAAGGGTGTTTCGTCAATTAATTACCGGAAACCAGTCGAATTTTCATCCGGGCTATGTGCAAGCCGAGGTATAAACGTGAAAACAGAAAAAAATGTCTCACAATTAGCGTTCTTACACAAACAAAATAAAACATTCGAACTCGGAAGATACTGAACGCATCGAGGCATTTTTTAAGAAAGAATCATCGAAAACCGTTATAACCCAGCAGGATTCCGAGGTAATCAACATCGAACATTGTGAAAGTAGACAATCGGCAGCTGCCGCTCCTTTCCCTTCCAATACTGTAGCAAATCAAGATCGTCAACCCATTCATCATGAAATTGAAATCACAAAATTGACATCGTTCCCCGGCCCCAGTACAAAAATATAGTTGAAAACATTTCCCATTATTAGATCTACACCTGCAACTTTATTAAGGACTTTGACTTTAATACCTGTTAAATGTGTTTAAGAACAAAAAGGACAGAGACAAGTCTCTTTTGATGAGTTATAGACATTGAAATGAACAGTTTTTATTTTTTCCCCTAATATCTCTCTTTCGCACTCTTTTTTTCCCCTTTCACCCAGCGTCCAGCGTCTTCCCCTTTCTCTAAAAAAACCCCTGCATAAGCTCACCATGTCACTTTGTGCCAGGTAGGCTAAAATTAATAATAATAAAACAAGAGATGTGTTTGTCAGAAACACAATCAGTGCCCCAGATAAGCTGCGTATCGGCGTTTTTCACCCTATTAAAATGTTTAAATACGCAAAGAAATTCAATATAATGCGTATTGAAAACGCAATCAATTTGACTTTTACGCTAAATCTTTAAATTTGATGCGTACGATACGAGTCTCGATCGAAAATGCTTCGCTCAATTTCGGTAATTTTTAATTGGAATAATTATCGTACGGCGGCAAAGATTTTATTCATTCAACAGTGAGCAAGCGCCTGGATGACGGAGGAGCAAAACAGTCGAAGTTCTTTAAACGCTATGCGGACTAAATTTCAAAACAAATTAAGCGTTCGACCAAAATATTTATGACGTGCATTTGTAAAGCGTCTGTACTTTCAGTTTCTATAGCGATGCGTAATAAAAATGTCAATGCGAGGTCGAAAGACATGCGCGATTGCGCTAAATGTATGTCGATCGCAAACTTTTTCCAACCACGTACAAACAACGCAATCATTTGTGTTATCGATTTTTTAGCCACTGTGTATGCAGCAGTTGAAAGTAGCTAGTTGACATCCAAAAACATGACGGAAAGTCCGACTCCGTGATTGAAAAAAACTGTCAAAAGTGGAAAAAGTCATATACCTGGTTAGAAATGGTTTACGTTGATAGGGCAGAAATAATAGTTGAAATGTGCATACTGCAACCAGTCTGTGCAACAAAAGTAAAGCATACATGAGTTTGAGGTATCAATGTTAATAACATATTTCACCCTTTTAAAAAACTGAAATCACCCTATTTTTCAAAATCAATGAGTGAAAACCCTATTACCCAAATAATTATCTGGGGCACTGACAATGCCCCTTATTTAGCGTTTTTCCTCACCACTTAAGGAATGGTACCGGTACCGGTCAAATTGGGAAAATTAGCGGCATTTTCATCCAAATTGGGAAACTTATTGATTATGCTAGAAACGTTTTAAAACTTGTACAAATAATAAGCATATTGACATCAATGTGGTGAGTGACTTCAAACAGAATCATGTTTCTTTTACCACTCAACAACTAGCTTATTAAACTTAACACTCTTTATAACTGGAACCGCGCTTGATGGTATGATATCAGTCTTAATAGGGACTTGTAGCCTCAGGTTCTGTAGGATAGTCTGCCTCTCATTGAAACCCGTTTGCGTCAGTAGACTTGACCATCGATGAAACGCTGCTATTATCAATATGTGACAACTATGCACTGGACTCGATATTTAATACATATGATATTCCCCAATTTTTAATGCGCTTACCAAAAAGAATTTGATTGACAGCTGGAAAAATCAATATTGGCCACTCGCTGAGAAATTTATTGATAACAGCAGCTCTTAGGCGGAGTTAACGGACTGAATGGCCCGATTTACTGTTGACATTTGTATGTGTTGTGTACTAGTATTAGCAAAAAGCGTACATGCAAATTAATAGTGCTGCAACAATATACCGGTATATCGGTATATATCGCAATACGCATATTGTATTGCGATACGATTTTCATCATACCGGTACGAAAATTTTACAAAAATTCATTCACATTTCGTCCAGAAAAGCCATCCGAAATAATGATAACAAGGTAAACAAAACAAAGCAGTGTAAATATTTTTTTTCGTAAAAATAGCATTCTGAAAAGTATATATTATACGGAGTAACGTTGTTACATCGGAGCATTCGTTCGATGCTTTTGAACAGATTATCGTTGAATTAATTGCGCACAGCTGTAAATGTTTTGTTCGATTCTGAATTGAGCATTATTAAATTTGTAATCCAAATTTCAGAAATACGCTTCAAAATTTTAATGCTAATGCGACAATAAAAAATTATAGTGTCAAATAAAAAGTGCTTTATCCTTTGTCTCAATAAAAAGCGCACGAAAATTATACAGACATGTAGGACGTCGCATGGAAAGTATGGGTGTATTTTGTGTTGTATAAAAATGGGAACATCACGTCAGGTGAATTACGCGTGTTCAGTGGAAAAAAAACGCCCGGGTTGGACGTTATTTCATCACATCTTTAAATAGTAACAAATGCCAAAATGTATTTGATACTTAATTTTTTTTTCGATTGTATGTGTTTCTTGTTATTCTTGAGCACATTTACCGGTATATAGTAAATATTTACCAAAATTTGCTTTAAAACTGGAATATACGGGATTATCGGGTAATTGGCAAGTTATAATTTTGGTACAAGTTAGCAATATATTGCGATATATTGCAATACGGGTTTTTGAACTGACAATATATTGCAATACGGTTTTTGGCGTATTGTTGCAGCACTACAGATTATCGGACGTCAAACATTTGCATAAAGGATTTACAACTGCCGTTTTCGGTCGTAATTTACACCTGGACATCCACTAACGGAAGCGCTGATAAGGCCAAAAAAAAAAAGTAGTTGTGTTTCAGGTCACCTCCTGAAAAAAAGTAGGGCCGGTAGGTAGGAAAAACTTATTATTATTTAAAATTCTTTTTATTTTTCATAAAGGTCATTGACTACATTTAAACTGATCCTCGCTGTTCGTCAGAAATAAAATGATTGTTTTTGTTTATCTCTAAATTACGTGTTGCTACAAATTAGTTGACAGGAGCAGGCCAATCCCGAAGGAAGGCTCATTGTAAGCTCGACTGTCCAACAGACAAAAAAACTCACATTTTCTTCAGCAGCAAACCTACGAACTTTTCGATCGCTTCGACTGTGCTGGGTGGTATCTGTGCCATACATTCTTTAAAGTCATGGAATTTGAACAATAATTCAAAGACTTTGTTCCGGCATGATGAAAACATTTGTTCTAATTGACGGACAAAATGAACGACGCCATGTTTACAATCAAACGGAACGCCGGATATCGATTTTGCGGGAAAAACAGGCTGGTCCCCCGATTGGTCAATGTGTATAATATAAAGCGTTCGCGGCGACGGGATGTTATTTTGCAGGTCACAATACAATAATTCTGGTAATCGCCGAATTCGACCGGACGGAGATGGAAAAAAAAACCGCCGAACTCGGAACTCGACGGGGAAAAATTAACAAAAAAGGCAAATATTGGATAATAAGTTTTTGGGTCGGCCCCAAAAAGATAGGGTCGGTCGGGTGACCGGAAACACAACTATTTTTCTTCTTGGCCTAAACAATAACGTTTTATGGTAATTGGTATTGCTTTTTACATCATCGGATTTGGGCGGGGATACAACTCGAGTACAGCCCAAAGTCGACCGGGTACGTTTAAGTATATTTACCGTACCCGGGGTAATGTAAGTATTCTTAAGAGTAGTACTGAGTACCCCGGGAACCAAGTAGTTCCGAGCCGACAATGACCAATCTAGCCTCCCTGGGCACATGCATATGGGTTAAGAACAGTACCTTAGAATTATGGTTTACAATAAAAAATAAAATAGTTACTGCGGAAACACCTATGATTAATTCAGGGCTTTTTTCCTTCCTTGAGACTGGCCGTGGATAGAGCTGCAATGATTCGATCCGATTCATCGAAAATCGATTCAAAATGCTTCAATTCGATTACGATAGCAAACCTACCAAATTCAATTCGATTCTTTAACATATATACATAGATACGTAAAGCACGCTGTATTCTGACAATTGATACGGGAAGGTGAAGGTTTTATCTTTACCTGTAATTACGACGCGCGCGATTGGTTGCTTATTACTTTAGTCATCCAATCAATAAGTGCGTTACGGTCTACTTTCGGAAAAAGCGTCAAAATGGCTGAACAAGTTGTTGCCAACAAATTGAAATTATCAGAAGCGCCTAAGAAGCTAAAATCAAAAGTGTGGCAGTATTTTGGGTTTCGGGATGGTAGCCCTACCGATAAAGCAAAGTGCAAACTGTGCTTCATGGATGTGCTGTCACTAAGTCCGGCTCAACCACTAATCTGATGCAACATGTCAAATGCAAACATAACGTTGATTTAGCAAGACTAAGAGGTCGCACAAGTGCAACTACTGAAGTCGCGAGTCAGAAAAGTAGTTCTATTTCTGTTGGAATTTTGTTAAGTTTATTAGAGAATGTGATTTGTCCTACTGGTAACAGGTCAGGGCCCTCAATCTGTCAAATCCACGGCCGAAATTCGACCGCATTCTTCCCCCTGAGAAGTATACTTTTTCCCCCTTTTGGGGGGAAAAATTCTCCCCCCCCCCAAAAAATAAATTTTTATTTATAGATAGGTGTCTCATGATTATTATATCTCAATTCTATTTTAATTTAATCTTTTCAAACATACTAAATTATGAAATAAGCAATGAATATAGTGTAAACATGTACAAGCGTAATAATTAGAGAGCAAGTTAAAAATCCCCCAAAAAGGGAAACGCCGCGAAAATTCCCCCTGCTATGGGTAGCGACCCGCTTCGCCTAAAATGGACTGAGGGCCCTGCAGGTGATGCTGTCATGGCACAATGGTAGACATGCTTATAGCGGTTTTGGGTAAAAGTATAATAGTGATAGTACTACCATTCAACTGATGCCAGATACGTTCTTATAATTATTTATTATTTTTTTATATTATTGTGTAATCAACACAATCTTCTAGTGAGAAGTTTTTATATTAAAATTCCTAATTTGCTATTCTTTCTTATATGTTTTATTGAAATCACATTTGAACAGAAATGTTAACTTTGAGGCATAAGAGTGAATATGTGATAAAACTAGGTTTGAAGATGAATCGAATCGAAAAAATCGTTATCGGAGTGTCTGAAATCGAATCGAGCTGTTGGTGAATCGTTGCAGCTCTAGCCTCGGACCAACATTTTGACATTGACAATTCACAAATCTAACACGACCCAGAGTTTTTTTTGCAAAAATGGCTGTTTAAATCTCTAAAAACAAACATTTTGTGATCAAAATTGCCAAAAACTGCCATTTCACAATTTATAAATACGTTTAGTTTCACCGTTTTTCATTCTAAATTTTCACATTTTGTTTACTTATTGTTTAACTGATGTCGCTTGTTTTAATCGATTACAAACGTGAATAGATTACAATTTTGAAACAGCTGCAATCGATGGATAAGCGGCTGATCAACCTCACCATTAAACAGATCAACCCCACCATTAAACAAACAAAATGGCGTCTTGAAACTCGCTTTGCTATGTTAAAAAGACTAAAACAATCAAATAATCCAGATTTATTGCTATTCGAGATTACAATAAAGAAACAAAAGAATTACACAGTGTTTTTACAATGCACTATTAAAACGGACATGAATTAAATTATACGGAGTCATTTAAAAAATTTCTGAAAGCACATCAGTGTATATCAGTCCCTAATTTTTATTTCTTACATAAGTTAATTAAGCCAGAGAAGATATGGACAGGGGTTAGGCTTTTCAATGGTTTTAGATAGAAATTACCATTTGGAATATTGTTGATTGAACTATTAATGATTACAATATGATTTTAAATTTTTAATGCATTATTTACAGACATTTCTATATGATGCAAGGATTTAACATGCTTTAACATAGTATACTAATTCTTAAACAAGGCGATATCACAATTTGTACAAGTTCACAACTTGTTTTTCACAATTTTGAGAAGTTCGCTACTAATTTATTTCACAATTTTGAAAACTTCGCCACTCAATATGATTTTTCAAAGTGAGGGGTCCAGGGCCCCTTCACAAAATCAGGAAAAACGCTCCGAGACAATATCCTGTACATGTAATAATTCATTGGACCTCATGCTATGTACACCTGTTTTGACTTTCGCATTGTTTGTAATATATTTTTTGATTTCGTTCCTCGTGGTCATGCGGCACTGCGTGTGTTTAGATTTGGAGTCGTACTTTCGATTTCCGGGCATGGACATTTTGCCATTGTATAGTCTACTTTAAGGCAATAATCGTGCTTAACGATTGTGTTATAATGCTTTCTATCATTTCGAAAGAACAACACGAAATATATATAAATACCAAATAGTTCTGGGGTGGAGAAGATTTTTCCGTTCGAATCGATTTTTTTACAAAATGGCGGTGGCGTGTTAAAAATGGCTCAAAGTGACAATAACCCCAACGATAATATGAATGGCATTGAATGGCTATTTACCAATGATTCGTGTAAGCTATCCAAAACCAAAGACGACTCTGGAAATAGGTCTGGCCCTGGATGAATACGTCGAAGATATGTCTTTAACTCGACGATGGGGAGTGCGAGATTTAATCTTTTATTACACCGACTTTGAACGTGTTTATTGTCGAAGAAATTACAATATAATCACAGAGTTTCTTCCAGGCAGGCACAGTTTTAACAAAGAAATAATTTGTAAAGATAACAGTTTTTGCTGGTATTATTTGGAAGCACTGGGGGGGGGGGGGGGATAATTTGTCATTTACTTGCTTACACACTTTGTTCTGATGGATATAGTCCTACTTTTATTTAGCCTTAATTGTACGTGGAGGCCTTCGTTGCTAAAAAATGCGTTGATTGGAAATGGCCGGTACGTGCCTTTTCAACACCTTTCACAAGAGCGTCAACACGTGGGTAGGTCGTCTATTTTGGAGTGGGTTTAGGTACATCTAATGTAACATGTCGGTGATACAACCAGGCTGTCTGGATGGGTATTCTCTGGGGATGAACTTTGTGTTTGATCGCTGTCCTATTACTGTCCTAGAACTGTCCATTGAGAAACGCCGGAGCCTACTGGTTTCTCCCCGTCAACAACCACACACATTTCTAGGCGGTTGAATAAGTTTGAGATCAATGAGAGGAACTTACCTCGCATTCCATAGTTCTCGAGTTTCATTAGCAAGCATTGGACCGTGTCGAATGCCCTGCCTTCCACTGTGATGGTTTCGACTTGTTGTTTTTTTATTATAAAAGTTATGAAAATAGTGAGTTTTTACTACAAGTTGTGTTTCACACGAATACCCTGAGCGAAAGCCGTGATTAATTAAGGTGTGAACTTTGTATTTATCGAGATATTTTAGTATGTGATGGCAGAAGATGTGCTCGAGAAGTTTTGAAGAAACACTGGTAAGGGATACAGGGCGTTAATTCTCCGCTGCGTAACCGTCGCCCTTCTTGTAGACGTTGACATCTCTCCAATCTTCCAGAAGTTCTCCCGTGTATTGCTGGAATATAGCGGTAATCGAAGAGCTAGTTGCGTAGCAAATACCCGAAGAACTACTACTATGTTGGTTTCTTCATCAGGAACTACAGTTTTATTGCTGCTGCTGCTTCTACTACTACTACTTCTACAACTACCACACCACCACCACCACCACCACCACCACCACCACCACCACCACCACCACCACCACCACCACCACAACTCACCACCACCACCACCACCGACCAACCACCACCACCACCACCGACTACTTCTACTATTGCTACTTCAACAACGACAACAACAACAACTACACTACTACTACTGACTAGCTACAGCTGACTACTAACTACCTTCTGACTACTACTTAACGACTACTACTACTAACTACTACGACTAACGACTACTATACTAACTGGATACTACTACGACTACTAACTTACTACTACTAACTACTACTACTACTACTACTACTACTGACTACTTCTACTAACGACTACTGACTACTACGACTACTAAACTACGACTACTACTACTAACTAATACTACTACTTACTACTACTACTACTACTACTACGACTACTACGACTACTACTACTACTACGACTACTACTACTACTACTACTACTACTACGACTACTACTACTACTACTACTACTACTGCTACTACTACTACTATTACTACTACTACTACTTCTACTACTACTACTACTACTACTACTACTACTACTACTGCTACTACTACTACAACTACTACTACTACTACTACTACTACTACTACTAAATTTTATTGATTTTATTATTAGAAGCAAAGGCGGCCAAAACAAATAGGTGGCAAGACACACGGATTTACCAAAAAAACATGTTTTGGATGACCTTAATATTGAAAGACGTAATAGAACTTGTAAATAACGTAACCATACTGTTAAATAAGACTTTAAATACAAAACTATAAAGGAAACTTGCTAAGATGTTCAGAAATACTAAATAAGTTGCTTCTTAGATAAAATCGTTTACATTACTCTTTTAGTTACAAAATATACATGAAATGTCTGTATCACAGTAATTGTATGTATCTTAACATGTACTTGTATTATGTTTATTATATCAATGTAGTTGTCTAGTATGCTTTTATGTTTTAAATATGTCTGTATATGCTTCTCTTTTTAATGCGCCAAATAATGATTATATATGATGTGTGTGTGGCCAAGGGTTTTGTACATTGCGATATTCCAAAATACGTGGAAAAAAGCGTGTGCAAAAAGCGGTGTTTTAATTAATCGAGTTTTATAAAATTATAAATGACTATATTGGAATTTAATTTACCAACAGGGACTTTGAATAATCAACACACACGGTAAATTAGGGAAACCTACTGTGTAAAGATGTAATAATTGAACTAGACGAGTTGTCGACCATTGTCAAATATCAAAAGTTGCTATGCATGCGTTGTTGGATCTTACCACTATATTAAGCAATTTGGGAGATCGCCGGCGTTTTCTTGACTGTATTAACATTAGGTATGACCCGCGTCATGCGAAAATAGGCTTTATGCTATATGCACCCATGGCAGCTCCAAACAAGCATGTGAAAGCCCGTAGTCTGCTCAGGAGCTACTCTGTCCGATATAGTCATGAAATGGTTCTGGGTCTCGTTAGGTTTCGTAGGCTGGTCTGGAGATATCCTGACCGCATATGCATAAGAACCATTCTCTAATGACGCATCTCTTATTATATGTATCGTCACAAGTTGTTGTTTTCTTGTCACCAAAACTATAGTCACCAAAACGACCGCTTATCGAAAGGGCTACGATTTATGAATATTCATCCACACAAAACAAATTACAGTTTTGAATAGCCACGATAAGACCATTGTTTCATATACTTTACTAAACTTGCATGGTTAATTTGGCAAATTCGATTGCAACTTTTTTTCCATCAGCATGTTACTTATTGAATACCTCGTTTTAAATTACACTTCTCGGTGAAAGTACTATGCTATTCCAGTGATTTTGCAAATTTGGAGTTTAATAGTTAACTCACTCAGACAACGACAAATGTAAACGATTATCAATAATTATTCCTCAACGTGCATGGTTTCAAACGCAAGCGATTATTTTTTGCAGAATGCAAACATTAATAACATTAATTAATTATTTTTCTTCTATATATTCAATTGACAATCTTTTAGTAAATGTTAGGTTGTAACAATTTGCCTACTGTACATGTCTTGGAATAGCACCTCATGTTCAAAACGATCAGACTCGTGCTCAACTGCATGTAAAAATTGTAAGTTAGATATGATGCGTACTATTGGTGCATTTTTAAAATATTGCATTTATTATACAACTTATTGATTTTTAAATAAGGAATTAAATTGATTATTGATAGTTTTCAACTTTGGAGGTAAAATCCATAAAAAGAACAACACATATGCAAATTTACTGTGTACATTTAACGGTAATTACATTGCCAGGTTCAGTTCTTTGGTAGAATCAGCCAAAACACGTATTTAGCTACATAGTAAACACATATACAAAAAAAACGATAACACAAATGAAATGCTTAACAACAAACATTTCATATACATAGATAACCAACTCAAATAATAATTAGCTATGTGGATTACATCGTTGTGTAATCAAGAAGCAACAAACTAGCTAACTAGCACGGTACTCAATATTTTTTAACATAGCATTTTTAATTAATTTAGAAATATTCCTTAATTGTCGAGTGTTGTTCAGACCCGCGTGTGTTCATCCGTTTGGCTACAACTGAGCACATGTTAAAATAATCCACATCGGATAACTCACCCGATCGGATAAATAAGTTGTTCAAAAACACACAGCTTTTTGTTTATTCCTTATGTTAATCATATATAAATTAGAGTAATTATTAAGCAACTTATTCAGTCATACAGTTTTGTGGCAAAAGATAACCCAAAAGCCTGATAGGGTACCTCCACTGTATGTAAAAATGAATGCATTTTAAAGGGCCCTTTTCACTTTTGGTAAATTGACAAAATAAAAAAAAGTTTCAGATTCGCAAATTTTCGTTGTAGTTATGATATTTGCGAAGAAACAGTAATACTAAACATTTATCATGCTCTAAAATATCCGGTTTGTGCATCTTTTGACTATTTAAAAACCTGAAAGTTATAAAGCGTTGCAACGCGGGTCGATTGAATAATTTGGAGAGTTCTGTTGTTGTCGTAATTTTTTGTGATCCTACGAGGATTGCTCATATAAAGTATAAAATACATCACTCATGGTATGAGCACGGATGGCCGAGTGGTCTACGTGGAGTACTTTTTACTCCAGGACTCCGGGGGTCAGTGGTTCGACCCCTGCTGAGGGTTAATTTTTAATCTTTCTTTAATGTTATTCATGTTTTTTAATGGATATGTTTACATCAAATGTTTGCATTTATTAATATAAAGCATTTAATGACAAACTTCAATACATGCCAAAATCTGTGAAAAGGCCCATTTAAGAAGCTTTATATTTGAACGTAAGGAACACGTACTAAGAAGAATGCACATCGATGGTATCCTTCGTTGAAATGAACTACCTGTAACAGGTTTAAAGCATTTTAACCAACAGTCACTTCATTTGCAAATATAATTGAGTTCATATTATCCTCTTTGATATTGGACTGTAATGATACAAAAACTGCAACAACATCAGTATACGTGAATAAGTTAATGTCACATTTCTTCTTATGTATCTGTAGAAAATGTGTCAGACAGGGGTGGTACAACGGTCGCTTTTTATGTGTGGTACACGGTTCGTTCATAATACTTATTTACCGATTATTTTCTACAGAATGAATATATGGACACTGGCATTGACCAGGAAATGTGTTATTCTCAAAGAGTTATGTGATGTAGGGAGCGCAAAAAGGCAGCTACATGGCCGAAATGCCCCCGAAATGACCGTTACTTGTGGTTAAAGATGCGGGTACCGTGTACTAGTTGCTGTAATATGATGCCACAGTTTTTAAGATTCGTTTTTGAGTAAGTAAAAATTATGTTTATATGTTGCTTTAGAATGAAATAAATTATATCTTAATGGCCACAAAATCAGCACCACAAGGTTTACCAATATAATACTGTTATCATCTATTATTATTGCATGCACAGTTTCTGCAAAATGAATATTTCCGTCTTTGTCGTATTGGATCAAATATTATAGTTAATAAAACATAAAGCTCTTCTTAATATGATAAAACTGATGTCCGACAGCCAATGACGCTGTTTTCGATTGTTATTTCGGTTAGATTATATCTATTAATATGATGCAAATAAATCCCATTTTGCAGTCAAAGAATCATAATAAATCTAACAAGCTGTTGGTTGAGGCCTATACAACCGAGAACAATGGCAAAATGAAATAACACTATTTTTATCAATACGTGAGATTTCCTGGGATGGTCGGTGTGCACATTAGAAATTATGTGTTCTGTCCAATTTGCACATTCAAAACGTTTTCAAACATACATTGGATGCATATGCATTAAGAACGACTGATATGAAATATGCTATAGCTCCAATTTTTGACGTCTTGCGAAGTCAAATGTGCTTTGTTAGTTCCATTAACAAATGTTGTACAATGCCATGAATTGTGCTATGTTCCATAGTGACCAGAATTATGCCAAAAGTGCGCGATTACATTAACACCTTTAATATTGGATGAAATACGGAGCGACATAGAATGGCACTCAAGACAGTCGCGTTATTAATTCCAACGGAGAGGAAACAAAGCATCGGATAAATTGTGCAATCACACACTACACGTTTCCTTAATGCTTTACGTCAACCGTTAAACTACTGAAGTCAATTATTGATAGAAAATTACGATTAAGTTTTATTGCGAGTTCTCGATTAATTTATTTTATTATAATGCGATACGAAGTTCCTTTATTTGAATAGGCTATTGGCATATATCTACAAGTTTAAACAATCAAGAGTTTCCAATTTTTTTCTATACGTCCTGTTTCGTCCCGTTAGTGTTACAATACTTTGTTCTTTAAATATACTAAAGACATATTTCGGAATCAACATATAACACGCATTTGAATTGTATTTATGAATATGGATGTTATACTTTTTTCATATTGAATTCATACAAAATTCAAACAAATACTGATGAGACATTAGCAATATGAATTATCTTTCCGAAGTGTATGTGTTTAATTGAGGTGAGCTAATTACATACAATATAATGCTATATGATATAATTTTATATATAACTGCTGTTCAGTTGTGAATTTCATTCCAGGAACTATTTTATTTAAATATTAATGTCGAAAAGCCATGCTAATGTACATGTTTCATTAACGCTTTAAATCGTGTAAACATGCTCTAATACAAACGCTATCGATTGAACAGAGAATGTTTGATGTCTCAATATAACCAAAGCATCAAATTGTCTAGACGAAGCAATTTCATTTTTACATACAATGTATTAATCAATAATTTCACTTTAGATGATATTATTTACTATTAAGTGCTTGTACATCATTTACGTCAATTCATTGCTTATCAAGTATGTGTTTATATATACTGTGTTATGTGGTCTTATTATATATGTGAGATTTTACACTATTACAATACAAAACATCAATAAATCGTCTCTAGAAAATCATTAAAATATCATTTTCACGGGTATCATGTACCTGTATCGTATCTTAAAATCCAGAAACCAGGTGCCGAGCTCAAAGAAACCAGAATCACTTTGAACACCGTGGAGCTTTCCATAGACACATTTTGAAGAGTGTATTTTCGTGGCAATTAGAGTTATAACGTAATTAGTATATGTATTATTAATGTAGCTAATATTGACGTACTCGAAAATGAGAGATTAGTGCGGCGCGCATGTTATCAAATTAAAACAGTGCTTTATGCATTAAAGTATTTTTTTCTGTCTAACGGTTGAGTTTTAAGATCAACCACATGATTGTGATTATTTGAGGCACTTAAAGCTCCAATACGACGAAATCACAAATGATAACAAGTGCTTGATAATAAAAAACTTAAACCTTTGTTACTCATTACATGTATGAGGAAGCAATATGCTAAATTAAGTACGTACTTTTGACCCCTAAGCCTATCCTTTGACATATTTATGTTGTTAAAGCACTCATACTCAAAAGTTTGAACTCGCATGTCATGAACCAAGTGCATTAAATGTGCAGAGTAATAGATCCATTTAAAATGCCATTAAACAACATACTATTTAAATATTAACGAACATGCATAAAATGGCACAAGAATAAAATGTCCATAACAATATTGCGCTCCAATACAAAAACATGTTTCGGTGGGACTTAAGCCGCCCCAGGAGGAAAGACGCCGCTATTTATATCTTGCGTACATCTGTCTTCATATTGGTTTGGTATTATCATGCACTTTTTATTTGTCATGGTTTTGTTTCTTCTGTTTAAAATATTTGATTTATATTTGGGTTTAATTTCGTAATGCATGTGTTATTTGTATTCGTATTACACTCGGCAGAGTTGGGGCCCGAGTGCCATTATGCGTCTAGGGCCGAAAATAGACGTCCGGCCCTGCTCTGCCGTGTATAATAAAAATAATCGCTCCGAGCAGTCAATACAAACGTTTCCAACAAATAGTGTGGTTTAAAACAAATTTAGATTAAGGGATAGAGGGCAAACAATTGAAGTGCATATCGTTGTTATGTTATTGTATAAGCATGGGTTAAAGTTGTCATATATGTAAGCGTGCCATAAACTTTACATTAAACTTAATTCTGATTATCGATGACATTTGTTAAAGCTCAAAAAGTGTCTTCAGTAACTACAGTTTAGTTTCAGTAGCAATCGATATTTCATTTATCCCAAAACGTCTGCTACGTTTTATTATCATAAGTTTCGAATCGTTCGTTAATTTTTTGCTTAATTTTATTTATCTCCGTTGACTACGACTAGTTAAGACGCCATTTTGTTCAGTTGAAGTCGCGTGATCCGATTCTGTCCAGACAAACCTTCATTCAACACCTCTAAATACACAATACTTCATTTAGATCAATTATGTATGACAAAAACAACAGTTGCATTCTCTATAGTTTAAAGCGCTGAATGTATTTTTAGTATATCCAAGACTTATTATTCCTAAGAGTAAGAATATGTTTGTCAAGCAGTTTGAACTCTATGCTGAAGATTTTGTTTCTAATTAAATCGCGTTTACAACTTATAGCTCTTCCTATTATGATATAACTGATAGGCTTCGTGCGTTGATTTATCATTTCGGTTGATTGATATTGCTAAATATGTGGCAAGTACATCCTATTTTGCATTCAAAGCAACATCATAAATCTAACAAGCTATTGGTTTATGCAACCACGAACAATGCAAAAACGCCATAAATGTATTTTGTTAAATACGAGTAATTTCCCGGGAATGGCCAGTGTGCGTATTAGAAATTATGTGTTCTGCTTTATTTGCATATTGAAAATGTCTTCAAACAGACATTTTATACATACGTATTAAGAACAACTGATATAAAATATGATATATTTCACATTATTATATTCTTATGCAATCATATTGGTTTTGTTAGTGTCGTTTTTGTTTTGTACAATGCCATGCTATTTACTAGATTCCATTGTGACCAGGTTTACGTCTACATTGCGCGATTATGTTAAATCCTTTTCTGTTGCCGACGCATAAAATACGGAGCAACATATAATTGGAACTCAAGACAGTCATGTTTTTCCAAAAGAGATAGGACACAAAGAATGGGATACACAGTTCAATCACACACAAACTCGCTTCCCCGTGCGCTTTATGCGAACCGTAAAACTACTTCAGTAAATGAGAAAATTGCAATTCTGTTTTATTGCCAGTTCTCGGTAGTTTTATTTTTATGCAATGTGATACAAAGTTCGTTCATCTGAATCTTCTAGAACTTTGAATTTCCAAGCCTTTTCTGTGTTTGTTATAAATATCCCACTTAGTCTTGTTTGTGTTACACTACTATTTTTTTTTAATATTACAGACAATATTGCACAATTAAAGTATAACACACATTGTGATAATACTAATCAAGATATGTTTCATTTGAATTTCAAATTGAATTTATAGGTGACTTGAACTACTTTTGTTGAATGTTAGAAAGTCATGTTTACATAACTTTTTCATAAATGGTTTAGCTTGTAAAAATGTTCCATGCAATCCATTTAATGAAGAAAATGTGTTGTCTCTTAATTACCAAAGCAATCTTTAGAATATTTTAACGACAAAATATTAGAGTTCTTTTTAAAAGTTGGTCAATAATGTTTTTATATTTTATATATTTACATGTATTACTAAACTATTTGTACATCGTTTGAGAACACATCTTGGCTATTTAGTATGTGTGTCTATAAACCATGTTATGTTTAATAATAATGTGTCTGAGATTCAACACTTTTACAATACGTTGGTACATCGATCCTAGACATCATTAATGTATCCTTTATACAAGCATCATTATAATAAAAAATGTTTTAAATTCCAGAAACAAGATGCGGAGTTCAAAGAAGCGAGAACAATATCGAGGATATATTTCCATGGCAATTAGAAGAGAACGTAATGATTATATATTTTATTATTGTAGCTCATCTAGAAGATCTAGAAATTTAGAAAAAAAACTGCACATGCTTATAACTTAAAACGTGGTTTATACATAAAGTATTGTAACTGTCAAATGCTTATTTTTTAACCACATCCCTTTTTTGGTAAGGCACTAAATGGTCCAAAATGACGACGAATTCAAAACTAATTTTATTTTGGTATTAATAACTAGATCATATTTTACTAATCATGGTTGAACTATTAACTGAAGTAAGTAGGACCGCTCTGATTATCTCTGTACTGTTTTATGTTACACACAGTATTGTTTAAGCACTCCTTAACAACATACGGTCGAACTTGCTTGTCATTGATACAATTTAGAAAAAGTAGAACGTAAAAAAAACAATTTATTCAAAATGCCACAAAACTCGATAAAATACAAACATACACGTAAAGGCATACACTGG